>NW_016107956.1:670446-732915 GCF_001604975.1 Cebus imitator | reverse complement strand
CCAGGAGGCGGAGGTTGCGGTGAGACGAGATCGCGCCATTGCACTCCAGCCTGGGCAACAAGAGCGAAACTCCGTCTCAAAAACAAACAAACAAACAAACAAACAAACAAAAAACAAAACAAAAACCTGTACTCATTGAGCAGTTATTTCCTCTTCCTCTCTCACTCCTGACCCTGGCATCTGTCTAACCCACTCTACTCTCTGTCTTTATGGATTTGCCTATTCTGGACATTTTTTTATAAATGGACTCATACAGTATGTGCCCTTTTGGTGTCTGGCATCTTCCACTTAGCATAATGTTTTCCAGGTTCATCCATGCTGTAGCATGAATCAGTGCTTCATTCTTCTTTATCGGTGAATAATATTCTGCTGATTACATATACCAGAATTTGTCTATCCATTCATCAGTTGATGGACATCTGGGGTGTTTCTACCTTTGGAATATTGTGAATATGGCTGCTATGAACATAGATGTACAAGTTTTTTTGAACTTCTGTTTTCAATTATTTTGGGTCATATGGTAACTCTATGTTTAACTTTTTAAAGAAGCACCAAGCTGTCTTCCACAGCTGCTGCACCATTTACATCCTCAGAGCAATGTATGACAGTTCGAAATTCTCCACATTCTCACCGACACTTATTATTCTCCATTTTTTTACACCATCTAGAAGGTGTGAAGTGGTCTCTCACTGTGGTTTTGATTTGCATTCCCCTAATGACATGATTTTGAACATCTTTTCACAGGTTAATTGGCCATTTGTTTATCTTCTTTGGAGAATGTCTATTCAAGTATTTTGCCTATTTTCTCTTGGGTTGTTTGTCCTTTTGCTGTGAGTTTTAAGAGTTTTTTTTTTTTATATATATTATGGATCCTAGACTCTTATCAGACAATATGATTTGCAAATATTTTCTCCTATTCTGTAGGTTATCTGTTTACTTTCTCTACAGCATTCTTCTACGCACAAAAGTTTTTTTTTTTTTTTTTTTTTTTTTTTTTTGAGACAGAGTTTTTGCTCTTGTTGCCCAGGCTGGAGTGTAATGGTGCAATCTTAGCTCACTGCAACTCTGCCTCCTGTGTTCAAGTGATTTTCCTGCCTCAGCCTCCCAAGTAGCTGGGATTACAGGCATGCACCACCACACCCAACTAATTTTGTATTTTTGGTAGAGACGGGGTTTCTCCATGTTGGTCAGGTTGGTCTCGAACTCCCTACCTCAGATGATCTGCCTACCTCGGCCTCCCAAAGTGCTGGGATTACAGGCGTGAGCCACCGCGCCCGGCCCCACACAAAAGTTTTTAATGTTGATGAAGTCCAATTTTATCTTTTATCTTTCTGTTTATTTATTTTTGAGACCAAGTCTCCCTCTGTCACCCAGGCTGGAGTGCAGTGGCGCAATCTCGGCTCACTGCAACCTCCACCTCCTGGGTTCAAGCTATTCTTGCGCCTCAGCCTCCCTGAGTAGCTGGGATTACCAGCCCCCACCACCACATCCGGCTAATTTTTGTAGTTTTAGTAGAGATGGGGTTTTGCCATGTTGGCCAGGCTGGTTTCAAACTCCTAATCTCAGGTGATCCACCCGCCGCCTCAGCCTCCCAAAGTGCTGGGATTACAGGCATGAGCTACTGCGCCTGGCCTATTTATTTTTTTGAGATGGAGTTTCGTTCTGTCACCCAGGCTGCAGCAGCTCACCACAATTTCCACCTCCTAGGTTCAAGCGATTCTTCTGCCTCAGCCTCCCGAGTAGCTGGGATTACAGGAACCTGCTACCACACCCGGCTAATTTTTGTATTTTTAGTAGAGATGGGGTTTCACCATGTTGGCCAGGCTGGTCTCAAACTCCCAACCTCAGCTGATCCACCCACCTTGGCCTCCCAAACTGCTGGGATTACAGGCATAAACCACCGAGCCCAGCCCAATTTTATCTTTTTCTTTTGTTGCTCATGTTTTTTATGTCCTATCTAAGAATCCACTGCCAAGTCCAGGGTCATGATTATTTTCCTCTATGTTTTCTTCTATGAACTTTATAGCTTTAAGCTCTTATATTTAAGTCATTGATCTAGTCTTGAGTTAACTTTTGTATATGTTGTGAAGTAAGGGGTTCCATTTCATGGTGTGGGTCAAGATGGTCAGGGGGAGACCTATGTTAATTCTAGCTAAATAATTATAAGCTTGGTTGGGTCAGAGTACACTGAAGTTTATACACCAAACTACACGATATTATTGGTGCAGTTAATTAGAAATCAAGCAGCAACAGGAAGCCTAAGGTAAAGGCCATCCAGGAGCGCAGTAAACACCGGGGAACACCGAGCGGAGGTTGCAGAGCAGGGAATACTGCTCTGGTCCCACGAATGCCTTCTCAACGTGGAGACTGCATGAGGGTCTCCTAAAGAGGGCTTGTGCAAAGATCTCTGAGAAGGGAGGCAACATCTGCTCACAAGATCTGGGAGGGTCTTTGCGGATGGGAGCTGGCAAGGAGGAGAAAAGCCTTGCAGGGCAGAGATCACGAAACGCCTCAGGCTCTGCCTAGGTTCTTGGAATATAGAGTGATTTTAATTGCTCTATGTCCTCAATGCTCGGGAGATAAAAGCCCCTAGATGCGTTGGGAGTGTTCAGACCGGGTGGCTCCTCCTCCGCTATGCTTCTGATGCAGCAGCACCCTGATAACAATCAGCGATAAATGCAGAGCACTAGTTTAGCTCGTCTTAGAAGGATCTCAAGTGCAAGTGCTCCCAGCTCCATCTTACCTACCCCTTCACCTTCCCTTTCCACGTCCATAAGATCAATAAGATTATGCACATAATAAAAGTGTTTGGAGCCTAGAGCTCAGGGCCAGTGCGGTTCCCACTCTTGTGTTGGTCCCCTGGACCCATGCTATAAATTCTACTCTTGTGTCTGTCTTTATTTCCTTTTCTCAATCCCTCGTCACCACTGGGACTAAGGGCACCCACATACGGGGTTGGGGCTGGTACCCAACACATGGAAATATCCAGTTGTTCCAGCACCATTGGTTGAAAAGAACATTCTCTCATTATATGGGTTTTTATCTGAACTCTCAATTTGATTTCACTAATCTACTTGTTTTACTTTAAATCTGAAATAATTATTATTTTCCCTTAAGAGTAAACAGCAAGAAAGGAAGTGGATTCAGAAACTACATTACTCTTTCAGAAAATTTAATTATGTTGAAAAGGAAAGAGAAAGGGCGCAGCCAGAGGGGAATGCCTTGCATCTCTCACATGCTCCACAGTACATTAGATGAGTTCTATATGATATTTAACTCAATGCTCAAATTCTTCAAGATTATTTTGGTTCCATAAAAAAGGAAACTAAAATTCAGTGACATTAATTAACATTCTTGCCCATGTTCATGCACAGCCCTGAATGGCAGAGCCGAAATTGTACCCTAGATCTATTTGATTGTATATTCTGTATTTTCCCCACTCTATTGTTTTGTGTCCAGTTTTGGACATGACTTTATCGTGCCTTGGGACATACAGGGAGAGATATCTAGTTTACATTTTAAAATATAGTACTAGGATGGGTGCGGTGGCTCACGCCTGCAATCATAGCACTTTGGGAGGTGGGGGTGGGTGGACTGCCTGAGCTCAGGAGTTCGAGACCAGCCTGGGCAACACAGTGAAACCCTGTCTCTACTAAAAACAAAAAAATTAGCCGGGCGTGGTGGCATGGATGTGTAATACCAGTTACTCGGGAAGCTGAGACAGGAGAATCACTTGAACCCAGGAGGTGGTGGTTGCAGCCAGTCGAGATTGGGCCACTGAACTCCAGTCTGGGCAACAGAGTGAGACTCTGTCTCAAAAAACAAACAAACAAACAAACAAACAAACAAAAATACATATATGTATATAGTACTGAAGCTCAGAAAAGAACTGAGATTTGAGATAAAACATAAAAATGATCGGCACACAACAGTAGTTAAAGCCACAGGAGTGAAAGAGATTACCGGAAGCCAAAGACAATATGAAAAGGGTTTGGTTTAGGCTTCACTTGGATGGAATCCCAGGACACATCAACACTCAATAATTACAGCAGAATAAAAGGAGATTCACGAAGGACTAGAAGGAAAACTCAGGTATTTACTTTACTACCCTGCAAGTCCAATGAGGGCAAGTGCCAAGTCTAACTTGTTCATCTCTGTATCTCCAGCGTCTAACATTGATGGTAAATAATGGATGCTCAGTAAATATGTTAAATGAGTAATATGAATGACACTGAAACTGAAAAAGAAGAAAGTTTCCAGGAGACTTTTAGAGAATAGCAAATGCTTTTGAAAAGACAATGAAACGTAAGGTTTAAAACATAACCACTTGATTAGGCAACAAGAAAGTCAACAGTGACCCAACAAGAAGAACACTAAGCAGAGTGGCAGATAAAAGACTGTAGTGGCTTGAATACTGAACAGCAAGTGAGGAAGAAAAGAGAGCAACTATACACTATTCTTTTAAGAATTAAGATGTAGAGGAATAAGATAAATAAGAAGATGTAGAGGAATAACAAAAATAAGTCAGTAGCTAGAGAGCTGGCAGAGTTACACAAGTGTGTATGTTTTCAAATAAGACATTGCAGCTTGTTTGTGAATACAGATATCACTGGAAGCATTAGATTAACACCCTAGTTTTCAAGCAGCTGTAGATTTATTTGTAGTATTTTAAATAAATACTATATATGCACAAAGTAATTTTCTGGGGGGGGGATTTATTATACTTAAGAAAAGAATTTTTTTTTTTTTTTTTTTTTTTTTTTTTTTTTTTTTTTTTTTTTTTTTTTTTTTTTTTTTTTTTTTTTTTTTTTTTTTTTTTTTTTTTTTTTTTTTTTTTTTTTTGAGACAGAGTCTCACTCTGTCGCCAGGCTGGAGTGTAGTGGCGTGATCTTGGCTCACTGCAACCTCTGCCTCCTGGGTTAAGGCAATCTCCTGCCTCAGCCTCCTGAGTAGCTGGGACTACAGGCATGAACCACCATGCCCAGCTAATTTTTGTATTTTAGTAGAGACAGGGTTTCACCATGTTGGCCAGGATGGTCTCGATCTCTTGACCTTCTGATCCACCCACCTCAGCCTCCCAAAGTGCTGGGATTAAACTACCGTGCTCAGCCAAAAAAGAAATTTCTAAATATTTACACCTATTGACATTGGCAGTTTACACTAATCTGAAGAAATCAATGAATAAAATAATAATAAAATAATATCTCCAAATGATATAAATGACCATTTTGAAACATTGCTAGAAAACTGAAACTAATTCTGGTAATAAAATAATTTGTTGCCAACGTGGCAAAACCCCATCTTTACTAAAAACACAAAAATTAGCCAGGCATGGTGGTACATGTCTATAATCCCAGCTACTGGGGAGGCTGAGCAGGAGAATCGCTTGAACCCAGGAAGTGGAGGTTGCAGTGAGCAGAGATCATAACAGTGCCCTCCAGCCTGGGTGACAAGAGCAAAACTCCATCCCTCCCCTCCACCAAAATAATTAAATAAATAAATTTCTTTCATTCTCAGCATAGATACATCATCCAAAAGTTTAAGATAGCTGGGATCAGAGGTTTAAAATGCTATTTTATTTACTCTACAAAAAAATTTTTACATTTCATATTTTTGCAAGTATTTTCAGTATTTTTCTTTAGGTTTCTTAATGTGGTTTTAAAAATTGTATATTTAACATAAAAATTTGTTTCCAGTCAGCTTTTCACTATTTGGTTTTTATAAATTATTTAGATATCTTTCAATTAGGCCTGATTAAAAGATAAGAAAGTGTGAACTAAGCCAAAAGGCAAAATACAAACTAAAATAGAAGTTACCAGACAGGGTAGCTCCCCAACAAGTTTGAACAAATGGGAAAAAATGTAAGTGGGCATGGAGCAGGTTAAAATATACTTTCTAGCCATGGCCACTAGATGGTGCAAACATTTGCAGGACAAACTAAATGCCCTAAGCACTCAAAGTTTTAAAGGATATCTCTCCAGAAACCAAACTCCTTGCTTCAAGGAAGAAGTGGACATTTTTTGTGCTATTTATTTGGGAATGTAGGAAGATTTATTATATATGTATGTGTTTTTGTTGTTTTGTATTTTGCTTTTTCAGCATAAATGTTTTGAGCTTGTACGTTCTTCAAAGATATTTTGCCCTCTCTGAGTCAACAACATCCTGCCTGCATGTGGCTGAATGGCACTGGGGGTGGTGATGGCATATGTCTTCACAGTCGTAGAACTAACTCAATTCCAGTATTGCTACAGAAACAAAATAGCATAAAAGTGAGGTACTACAAGAAAAATTACCTCTCCAAAATACTGGTAGTGTGAAAAATACTAAATTTCCGGTCTAATATGCTAGGAGTCCCTACTGACCAAAAACGAGTACTTACTTGAATTAGGGGGCCAGGACTCCCGGTATTCACTCCCTACTTGAGTTCTGGGTGACTTGACCCGAACCTGGGGAGCCACACAAAAATCACAGGAGTTAGGATCAATGGGAGAGCTTAACCAAGATATTTAAATCATAAACATGTGCTTAAGATACTACATACTTTTCTACCACCTCTTCCACAACATATACAATAGAATATATTTATCCTAACAATAATAATATATATGAAAGGCTTTCTGGTTTCCAATGCATTTTCCATATATTTTCTCATCCAATGCCAAGCTCATTGGGGGTGGGTGGGAGGGGAAGAAGCAGTAAAGAGAGACCCTGTGGGGTCAAGAGCCACAGTCCTTACACAGCTATACAGTTGCTGGGAGCAAGAGTGACCATGAACTCCTTCTCTGGATTGTCAAACCATGATGAATAGTCAGTTTCACTGAGAGAAAAACCAATAGAGAAAAACAACGGCAACCTTTAACAAGGTCTTATAGGTCTTCGCACTGCCTTCATCTCAATTAAAATTCATAAAACCCTGCTTTCTCAGGAGCTTGCCTAAGAGAGACACCACAGCAAGAGGGTTACCTTTCTTTCTTGTTTCTTCTGCGTCTCCGTAACGTGCAGGCGCTCCATAAGGCTGGAGATGCCCTGCTCCAAGCTGTCAATGGTGTGATGCTGAGGATCGTGGCCACTGAAGCTGTTGCGCAGGCTGCGGAGAGCATCTCGAACAAGCTGCAGGTCGCTGGTCTGTGGGCAAAAATAAGGTGCTGCTAGCATGGCACGGTGCCATGTCCCAACCACTAGGCTTAAAAGGATATAGGAGTCAGGTTTCCAGAAGAGATTTTTTACCCCTACAGAAGCAGGCCTATGGTTTGCCCACTAATTCTTAATTTTGGATAGCAAGTGCCTCACATCTTTACATACTCCACAGATCCAAGAATTAGGGAAGTGGACTCTAAAAGGCCTCATCCACTGGCCATGGCTTTGGCACTCTTCTGGTTTCAGCGAGAAGTGGCAGGTCTATATCAAAACTCCAGGTACCTACCCCTCTGTTGCTGATTGAAGCAGCTCCTTTTCCTGCCGTTGGAAGGAGAAAACCATTGCTTTGAGAGCTGTGACTGTTGTAGTTGGTTTCCTATAGCAGCATGAAGAAATGTCGCTTGTTAAAGGGAGAATGGTAAACCAGATGTGCTGTCTTATTTTTCTTCCTTACATTTATCACTTCCTGACAAAGTATATAATAGTTTATTTGTTTAATGGCTCTCTTTATTAAAACGTATATTTCATAAGTATAGCTTTTCCCCACTTTTGGTCGCTGCTGTATGCCCAGCACTTGACAGTATACATTGTTGAATGTGAATGAAGGAAATGCTAACCTCCACCCGGAGACCCCCCAACCTAGCCTCTGCCATGGCACTGGAGAGCCTCAGAATGCTACTCCAGCACTGCCTGGCTTTGTTTCATATATATATGAAACATATATATATATATATATATATTTGTTTTGTTTTGCTTTTTGAGACACAGTTTCACTGTGTCAACAAGGCTGGAGTGCCGTGGCACAATCTCAGCTCACAGCAACTGCCCACCTCCCAGGTTCAAGTGATTCTCCTGCCTCAGCCTCCAGAGTAGCTGGGGTTACAGGCACGTACCACCATGCTCAGCTAATTTTTTGAATTTTTAGTAGAGACGGGGTTTTGTCATGTTAGCCAGGGTGGTCTTGAACTACTGACCTCAGGTGATCTGCCCACCTCGGCCTCCCAAAATGCTGGGATTACAGGCGTGAGCCACCATACCGGCCTACATAAGCCCTATTTCTAAGGTTCAGATGATAAGCAACTGAAGGCCACACAATGTAGGAGTGGTAAAGGTGGAATATGAAACCAGATTTTCTTATTCTGGAACCTGCCCTCTTAACTAGCTCATCATAGAGCCTCCTAACAATCCTGTGGCCTTGGTTCAGCTCTCAGTCAGAAACACAACCTTCCCAATTGCCTCATAAATGTGGCAGGGAGAACCCAGGGTCTAGGTTACCTCATCAGCCTCTCTTTTCATACAGTGAGCCAAGAGGACATCTTTGTGTTCTAGCTCTCGCTCTAGATCCACCTGCAAAACAGACACTAAATTAGAAAAGGATTTCTTTGGACCAAAGGGACAGGAAAATCAGTGGCTGAATATGTTCTGACCTGGTGGTAACTGGCATCAGAGAGTTTCCGGAGTGCTTCTTCTAACTTGGCCTGGTGCTGCTGAAGGAGGCGATCCTTCTGCCCTAGCTCTTTCTGCAATAAAGATAGAGCTTTCAGATGACTGGCAAAACCAGGAACACTGAAAAGTTCACCCTCTTCAAAATAATGTCCACTCAAGTAAAGTAGAGCCTCAGGGAAAAAAGTCCTTTCCTTAAATATACCAGGAAGACTTTACACACCTTAATAGTCTAACACAGTGCAGAGGATTCTTCGATAGTAATGAGGAAGGGAACTACCACTTGTAGGAGGACCACTCTGAGCCATTCACACTAGTCAGAGATAAAGGTGAGACTAGAACTGAAGTTTCCAGACCCCTAATTCTGTGCTCCCTCTCCTAGCTGTGCCATTTATCCTTTAGGGCTAGTGTATCAGGGGACACAGAAAAATACTTCCTTCTAAAAAGCAAGGATGAAAAAAATAATAAAAAATAAAAAGCAAGGATGAGACTAGAATACTTAAGTGTTTTTTGAGCAACAATAATGAGCTGTTCATGAAAGGTCAGTGGAAGTCATTTCCAACCTGATATTCATTCTTACTTTATATTCTCCCAAGAGCCGGTTCCTCTCATCAAGCTTCCTCTGCAGATCCACCTGCAAGGATAGGAAAGAATTCACGGCAGGGAGGTATTGTCTGCTAACCCTCAAGGAAATCAGCTACTTAGTAACCATAGTTAATGTTGGCAGTTACAGTATGTAGCACAAACAGGGCATGATGGTAAAAATACACAGCTGCTCTCCACATTTGTAGTGAAATAATTAGACTGTAGAACCACAATTTTGCCTCTATATCTCAGTGTCCTCAAAGTTGAAGAGGATATCAAGGACCTTCCTGCCCAGTATGATGTACGCTTTCACCTAGGAACAGAGATGAGTCTAGTGGGGAATAAAAATAATTGCACACACTTAGGGTACACATCCCAGAAGCAAGATAAGAGATTAGGATGGCTGATCTAATAGCACTTCAAGCAGTAACCTGTTCTGCTAATGGGGCTCACTGAGGTCAACGCTCATTCATTTAACTCACATTCTGGTTGTGCAGCTCATCTTTGTCCATGTTTGCCCTCAGTAGCTCTTGTTTGAGCTGAAGAACAGATGTGTCCTGCTGAGTCAATCTCTGCTGCAAGGCATCCTAAGGGAAAAAGCATACTAATTGTTGTTGTCTCAATTCATCAATCAGCCAGTTATCGCTAAAAATTACTAAACCCTTTAATGTGTTTCCAGCATTCATTATGGCAGACTGGAAGACAAATGGAGTGAAAGGGTCTTGCCACAAGTTGCTGAGCAGGGGTTTTTCTGTCCCCCTCTACGAAGCTAGCATCCAGAGCTAAATCCTAACCACTATTCTATAAAACTTACTGAGACCTGATTTTTTCTCTTCTTAATAGCATTAGGCTTTCTTTCCCTCAGGTTGAATCCTCTTGGTTCCTATCACGCCTAACAAAACATGAGCTGGATATCCTTACTTATAAGGACAGTTATGACAAATTCCATCGACCATGGTGGCTTCAAATGGAACTAATGGACTAGGGCTGCATTCTAATACATTTGTCCTGACTTTTCTCTCTTTACAGATTGCAAAGAAATGGTACAGACTCTGAAGAATGTGGGAACCCATTCTTAATTATGCTCTCTCCCATGACAGTACATGGTAAAGGTACTAAGATACCCTTAGCATCAGTAGTTTAAAGGAATATTTCTCAAAGTGTGCTCCATGGGACATTATTGTGCCCCACGGCATTACGTGGGAGAAAAGATACTTCTGTGGTTAATAATTCTAAGTCATTTTTAGGCCAACCTCTTTTTGGCAGACCTTTTCAGATCCTTTAATATGTTATTATTCACAGGGAGTCTTCAAGACTGCAGAGCATTTCTCAAACTTATCTGACCATGGAACACATTTGTTTTCAGAAATGTTTCCAAAGTATGAAGCCTACAGAATATACTTTGGAAAATGTTGCTGAGTGATAACTCTAGTCTAGCCCATGAATGGATACATAAGGAAGAGGGGAAAAACAGCAACTTAAAAACATCCTCTTCTACTTCTAGGTATTATTCCACAAATATACTCCCATTTGGGTGAAATGACATAGAGTCAAGGCTGTTAGATCATTGTTTATATTAGCAAAAGATTGGAAATTATCATATATAATAAATCATTCAGCATATATGTATATATACAGTGAAATATTATGCAGCCATAAAAAAGACCTAGGAAAGTTTTTATGTACTACTGACATGGAATGAGCTCAAAGATACACTACTAAGTGAAAAAAAAGCAAGGTATTAAGATATATTTATAGTATACTGCCATTTGAGTAAAACCATGGAGGAAAACAATATACACACTGATGTGCTCATAACTGTTAAGATGCCTCTAGGAGGCTGGGTGTGGCGACTCACATCTGTAATCCCAGCACTGGGAGGCTAAGGTGGGTGGATCACCTGAGGTCAGGAGTTCAAGACCAGCCTGGCTAACATTAGCCAGGTATAATGGCGGGCACCTATAATCCCAGCTACTCAGGAGGCTGAGGCAGGAGAATTGCTTGAACCCGGCAGGTGGAGGTTGCAGTAAGCCAAGATCACGCCACTGCACTCCAGCCTGGGAGACAGAGTGATACTCCGTCTCTAAAAAAAAAAGATGCCTTTAGGAAAGAGAACTAGGTAACTGAGGGAAGAGGGCTGGCAAGCAAACTCTTCATGCATGGTTTATTTATTTTTTAAATTAATTTATTTTTTTTTTAAAGACAAGGTTTCACCATGTTAGTCAGGCTGGTCTTGAACTCCCAACCTCAGGTGATCCACCCGCCTTGGCCTCCAAAGTGCTTGGATTACAGGCGTGAGCCACTATACCCGGCTGGTTTATTTTTTTATACCTTTAAATGATTTGAATGTTAGTTAAGTATTCAAAAACAAAGTAAATTATAAGTTTTCTTTTTTTTTTTTTTTACTGATCATGTCAAAGGAAATTTCAGTGTTAAGTAAATTATAATTTTTTAAAAGACATTCTTTCACATTGAAGAGGATTCCTTTACATACAGAGACAATCAAGGTGGCACAGATGGAAATGGCAGCACCATGAGTCATAACTACTAGAAATAAGCCTCAGCAAAACAAAGGTATATTCCTCGACATGTCTCACTTCCCTCCCACAAAGCCCTTTCTTTACCAATAGCACAGAGCTATTAAAGGTCCACAGAAAATTCCAACTCTCACCACTCACCAATAGACTACTTTATGTTGCAGAGTATTTAAAGAATTAAATGTCTTCCTTTTTTACCTTTATCCCTTGTAAGTTTCTGGCTTCTTGTTTACATTTCAGCAGCTCCTTCTGCAAACCAAATATAGTTAGATCAGATGGTGACATCTGGGTTGCTTCATAATGCATTACCTCATACTGTCGGCAAGAGGACAAAACTCAGTTGATCATTCCATGAAAAATTAACCCTCTACTAAGGCAGAACAGTTCTGGTCCAGTGAGCAGTACAATGGCTGATCCACAGAAACAAGAAGAGAATCATTCCGTTCTTCTCTGTTGGCACCCAGGCTTAACTGCTCAGGTAGAGAAGAGTTGCCAAGAAAGATGATGCCCCATAATTCCCATAGGCTCTCATTTCTATATTTAGCAATCTTCACCAACAGGAAAACCTAATTATAATAATCTAAATCCTTCTCACTGAATATATGATTAAATATGCCTACCCCCAATGTGATTAAATAATTATCTCTATTCTTAATGTTCAGCAAAGGGTTGGAGTGTTTCTGGTTCTTCAAAAGTGGGGCAAACAAAAACACATTTAGCCTAACAATGAAATACTGAGTAATTAACATTCACTTGCAATAGATAAAATATATGTAAACGATTGTCACTAGGTAATCGATTTTAGAAGGGGAACAACCATAATCCAGACCCCAATCTCATCTCCTCCTATTGTATCACATCAAGAGTTTGCAATTAACATATCTAAAATGTGGATTTGTAACTTGAACTCCACAGATGGGCTCAAAAGTTGCTCTATTAGGCTGGGCACAGTGGTTCATGCCTATAATTCCAGCATTTTGGGAGGCCAAGATGCGAGAATCACTTGAGTCCAGGAGTTCAAGACCAGCCTAGGCAACAAGGTGACAGCAATCTATACAAAAAATACAAAAATTAGCTAGGCATAGTGGTGTGTTCCTGAAGCCCCAGCTACTTGGAAGGCTGAGGTGGGAAGATCACTTGAGGTTGTGAGGTCGAAGCTGCAGCTAGTCATGATCATGCCATTGTGTACTCAGTCTGGTTGACAGAGTGAGACTCTGTCTCAAAAAACAAACAAACAAAACAAAACAAATAAATAAAAGTTGCTCTATTAAAAATTCATGTTGGCCAGGCGTGATGGCTCATGCCTGTAATCCCAGCACTTTGGCAGGCCAAGGAGGTCAGGAGTTCGAGACAAGCCTGGCCAACAAAGTGAAACCCCATCTCTACTAAAAATACAAAAATTAGCCAAGTGTGGTGGCGGGCACCTGTTGTCCCAGCTACTTGGGAGGCTGAGACAGGAGAATCGCTTGAACCCGGGAGGCGGAGGTTGCAGTGAGCTGAGACTGTGCCATTGCACTCCAGCCTGGGTGACAGAGTGAGACTCTGTCTCAAAAAAACAAATTCATGTCTATGAGTATGAGTATATATATACATGCATGCTTGTAGGGAGAGGGTTAATGGCCTTAGTCATATACTTATGACCCAAAGAAAAGCTAGGAATCACTGACCTAAAAGAATTCTGATAAGTATTCATAAAAAAAGACTGTACTGGTATTACATTTTTTCTTTAATTAAAGAAAAAAACATGAAATATTGCAAACATATAGAATGGTACAACCAATAATGAAACAGAAATTCTATTAACTACCACCAGGATTCAAAAGTTATTACCTTCCTGACATATTTGGGATGTATCCTTCTCTTTCAAGTAAAAACATAATACCAATACAGGAAAGATTCCAATTCTGAAATCTCTTTCCCTCTTGAAGCTGTTTAACATTCCCATAATATTTTTAAAGGGTAAAATGTACATGTCTTGACATACCTTTAAGTCCTGATTCTCCTCCATACTCTGATCCAGACGACTTTGGATTATAATCTGAAATACGGCAAAAAGAGATGGCTAAGCACCTATGCTGTGAAGTTCAGAGGCCACTCATTTAACAAATATTTATTGAGCACTACTAGATGCCAGCTCTGTACTGTGGATACGAAGAACAGGAAACAGTTTCTGCTCTCTGATGGAAACATATGCATCAAATTGCAAGTAGACCTATATGGATAAAGCTTAGAATAAGTATGGGTGGGCTGGGCATGGTTCCTCAAACCTGTAATCGCAGCACTTTGGGAGGCCAAGGCAGTCACTTGAGGTCAGGTGTTTCAGACCAGCTTGGCCAACATGGTGAAACCCCATCTCTACTAAAAATACAAAAATTAGCCAGACATGGTGGTGCACACCTGTAATCCCAGCTACTCAGGAGGCTGAGGCAGGAGAATCACTTGAACCTGGGAGACAGAGGTTGCAGTGAGCCAAGACTGTGCCACTGGGCGACAGGGCAAGACTCTGTCAAAAAAAAAAAAAAAAAAGAATAAGTATTAGGGGATTGGGTGCAGGGGTGTGGAAAAGGGAAGAAGAAACGGCAAGAGATGAAGTTGGCAAGAAATATTAGGGCCAGATCATGAAAGGCCAGTGAGGGCAATGGGGAATCAATGAAAAGTTTTATGCAGAAGGGTAACAAAATGAACTTTGTCTTTAAGGCAAATTACTCTTGCTGTTTTACAAAAAATGAATTAGAAGAAGACAGGAGAGGAATCAGGAAAACCAGTTATAAGGCTGCTAGAATACTGGATAGAGGCTTTTTGTTTGTTTGTTTGTCTGAGACAGTCTCACACTGTCACCCATGCTGGAGTGCAGTGGTGCGATCTCGGCTCACTGAAACCTCCGCCTCCCAGGTTGAAGCAATTATCCTGCCTCAGCCTCCCAAGTAGGTGGGACTACATGTGTCAGCCACCATGCCCAGCTAATTTTTGTATTTTTAGTAGAGATGGGATTTTACCATGTTGGCCAGGCTGATCTTGAACTCCTGACCCCAGGGGATCCACTCATAGAATACTGGATGGAGGCTTGATTTTTAAATGGCTGTGAGAATGGAGAAAACTGGATGAAGAAATCAGAAATGTAAACTGATAAAACTTGGTGACTGATTAGATATAGAGGGAAGGGTAAGAAAGGATTCAAGGATAATATCCAGATTTCTGTTTGGCACATTTTGGTATCCAAAATAGATATGCAAAAGGACAAGTAGCTTTGGTGGTTGGGCAGAGGATGGAAAAACTTTAATTTAGGACTCACTGAAATTGAGATGCTTATGGGACTTACAAGTGGAGATAATAAGTAGGCAGTTGCATATTGCATACATAAATCTAGAAATCCACAGTGAGAGCTGAGCTGGAAATAAATACATGAGAAGCAAGTGGGAAGTGAGTGAAGAAATGGAGGCAGATACTACTGCCCAGGTGAATGTTTAAGACACATGAGGACCTAGGCTGGAATGCTGAGGAACACCAACATTAAAGGCACAGGCAGAAAAAGAGAAGCTTCAAAGAGAACTTGAATGTAAATTCCATAAGGGTAGGATCTTAGGTGTGTTTTGTTACTACCATATCTCCAGCATGTTGAAATAGTGCCTGGCATATAGTCAGCACTCAATAAATATTTGTTTATTAAATGAATGAAGAAGGAAACAATGGTCAAAAACATAGGATGAAAACCAGGAGAACTGAACAAGGAAGATAGCATTTCAAGAAGGCATGAACAGCAGTGTCAAGTGCTAAATATAAGTCAAATACATACAAATTTAGTGTCCAGTCACAAAAGATGGAGCTCACCAGTTGTTCCTCAGGATTGACACCTGGTTCACAGAGGGCCAAGGGCCTCTCCTGTTCATCTTCAGGTAAGGATCCGTTGAGGAGTAAGGCCTGTATAACCACAAAGGCAGAAAGAAACCTAACTCTCCATCAGATAACTTAGTCCTGAGCTGAGCTTCGTAAGCTCACCCCAAATTCAAATCACAACTCAGCTTCCTCAAGAAATTCTGTGGGTAATGTTTGCTCCTTGGATACTTCCCATTGCTCACCCTGGGACTAGTTCCTTTCGTCAAGCGCATGCTCTGGCTCTTTCAACTCTCTGGACACCCTACTGCTCCTTTTCAACGTACCTTGGCCCCAGAAGAAAATCTAAAAACAAATCTTTCTTTCAAAAGAGATACAACACATTTCAAACTGGAGCTGCTCAAATTCAATTTTACCAGAAAGAAAAAACGATCTAAAAGCAGTGTAGACTCATCACAGCTTAGAAATGAGTATTATATTGAATTATTTGGAATATATTTGGAGCATTCCGGTTTGATTTTTGTTTAATAATTCTGCATTTTTATTCCCTAAATCAACTTGTATAGAACAAGAAGGAAAACATTTGCAGAGTGATGTCCCCATTCATTTTAGCTCCTGATACCAGGCTGTTTTCATTAGAATATATAAGTAGGTGGAATGGGGAGGCAGATTTACCATGAAGCTAAGAAATCTACAGCTTTATGCCCCCCGCATGTATTGCCTCTCCCATGGTCCTCTACCTAATTGTTTTTTTGTTTTTTTTTTTATTAAGACAGGGTTTCACCATGTTGGTCAGGCTGGTCTTGAACCCCCGACCTCACGTGATCCGCCCACCTTGACCTCCAAAGTGCTTGAATTACAGGCGTGAGCCACCATGCCCGGCCCCTAATTGTTATTATTATTATTGGAGACAGAGTCTCACTTTGTCACCCAGGCTGGAGTGCAGTGATATGATTTTGGCTCACTGTAATCCAGGGTTCAAGCAATTCTCATGTCTCAGTCTCCCAAGTAGCTGGGATTAGAGGCATGTGCCATTGTATCTGGCTAATTTTTGTATTTTTAGTAGAGACAGGGTTTTGCCATATTGCCCAGGCTGGTCTCAAACTCGTGATCTCAAGCAATCCGCCAGCCTTGGCCTCCCAAAGGGCTGGGATTACAGGTGTGAGCCACCATGTCTGGCCTATACCTAATTATTATAGTCATAACTTTATAATCTTATTCTTTAAGAAGTCCCCCTGCATAGACACAAATTATATACTTCAGGACTCACAAAACTTGGATCTGTCCCTGCAGGTATCCATCAGATCAGTGAAAAACTGAAAAATGTGACCCCATTTTATATCTGAATCAATTCTGTCTTGATTCAAAAGAGAGGAGTTACAGAAGCTGTTTCTTATTTCAGTAAATATAACACAAATTCAGCTGGGCAAGGTGGCTCACACCTATAATCCTAGAACTTTGGGAGGCCGAGGCAGGAAGATCCCTTAAGCCTAGGAGTTTGAGACCAGCCTGGGCAACATAGTGGGACTCTGTCTTTATAAAAAAAAATTTAAATTAGTTGGGCATGATAGCACATGCATGTGGTCCCAGCTACTCAAGAGGCTGAGGTGGGAGGATCACTTGAGTCTAGGAGACCAAGGCTGCATTGAGCCATGATCATGCCACCGCACTCCAGCCTGGGTAACACAGCGAGACTCCCATCTCAATCAATCAATCAATCAATAAAATAAAATCCAGACAGCAGTTGATCTACCAAAAGCTAATAATAAAATTTGAGTAAGTCAAATGAATTTGGCTATCTCACAGAGTCATGGCAACAGGTACAGACATATATAAGAAGATACAGGACCCCAGGGAGGTCAGGGCATTTCAACATTATGGAAATATCAAGTATAACTGCAAGCTGTTCAAAGGGTTCTAACTAAGGAATACTAATAGGTCAGAAACCTTGGATGTGGCTTAGCATGCAACTTGTTAATCAGTGAAAGAGTTAAGAAGCCCAGTGGATGCTGTGAGCCCTTTTGTATTCTACAATGGAACTGAATTCTCATTGTGATCATGTGGCTGTGAATTAAAACTCTTCTGTTTGCAGGGAATATTAAGATGCTGACTTTCTGCCTGTCAGTTCTCTTCTTTTTCTGTCTAATCTGCCATCGAATTTCTCCCGGACTAAGAAATGCAAACAAACTGAGAGCCAAACTGATGAATATCTATGTTCATATAATGCGAATTTTCCTGGGAACAACCCGGTTGGGTATAATCCCTAAATTCTTCATGGCATACTTCCTATGCAAACAGAACACACACAAAAACATTCCATGAAGGTATTCGTTAATGGAGTGGCAGAAAAGAGATCTAAAAGGCCTCATAAGCCAGCCATTTTAAAAATACAGAGCAAATGAAGGAAAACCAACAACTTTCTTTAGGAAACATTCCTCCCACACTTCTCCGTTCCTGGGGCATACATTATGCAAACTGCTTTGCCGAAGCACCAATCTCCTTTTTTCTTTAGGAACCCTTTGAGTCCCTACCCTGTTGCAGGCTGGCTGGGAGCACGCCCTCCACCGCCTGCCGGCTGCCAAAGCCACACACATAATGTGGGCTTTGTTTACGTGTCCATAAATATTTGACAATTCTGAAGCACTGCAGTTCCCAGCACAAACAGAAAGGAATATTCCTAGGCAATTTCAGGGTCATCAGCACACTACAAGGGCTCCCCTAAACAGTCAAAGACACACAAAGACAGGAATCCAGGGGGTCACTGAGGGTGGGTCAGTCAGTCTCTGCGGTAGATTTGCCGAGCTGGCACTACAGGTATAGGAAAAACTGAAGGGCGATGTTGCTTAACGAAAAACCTCTTCTACCTGACCGTTACGCCTTGACATCCATTTGCACATGTATTAGGAGTGTGCTAAATCCCTTAGCTAAACTCAAATAGAAACCTGTCAGCATTATTGACTCTTACACTCTTCCTGCTAGAGAATTTCTAGGAAAAAATCCCTGACTATTCAGTGCCATTCTTTGGTTAAAGCTGCAATTGCAGGTCTATAGCCACATATGGGGTACAAGCCCACCTGTGTAGCAGAGAGTCAAGAATAAGGGCTTGCTAGGGGTCAGTAATGGCTCCTGGGCTTGCCGAAATCCTAAGTGCTGTGCTATGAACAGTAGCCCACAAAGTTCATTTAAAGTACTCAAATATAAAGAATTTTCTACTCTTTCTATACTACTCCCTATATCTAATCTCCTCATTCAGTTCTGACCTCCTGCAAAACTAAAATCAGTTTATTTTCAATGGATGCTAGTGACTTAATAATCAATTGGTATAACAAGGGAAAACTACAAGGGAAAGAGCTACCTGTAGTCCTGATATCATCTTCTTTGCTTCCTCCATTTCTTTTTCCAAATATTCTTGTTGTTCCAACAGCTGTTCTTCCCATGAGGTCTCCAGATAGGTTCCAGGGCTCCCTGGCCGCCAGTCACGAGATAATGGAGAATCTGTCTCCTCTACAAAGTGAAAAGAGGGAGTACAGTTCATATTGAAGAAAACTGATTTTCGGCAGAAAGCGTTCACAGGATAGCATTCACAGGTTCAGGTCACCTGCATTCTGAACCTGTTTTCATAGCACAGACTGGACTCTCCACCAGGTGGGGTTGTGAAGCATAAATTGGCTGTGAACTCAGGCCCCAGGCTCACTTGGTGCTAGAACAATCTATCCTCTTTTAAAACAGGAAGTAGTAAGATTCGCTTTTACCACTGGTACGGTATGGGCCACACAGATTTTACCCTTAATTCTTAGAACTGGCATTCCCAGAGCCTGATTTTGCCAGGTACAAAGAGAGAAGCTGTCAGATGCAGTGAAAACAAAATTTTACTGGTTACTCTGAAGTTTTACAGGGGAGACCTCAACTCAATGTTCCTTTGACAACTCAGTTATAACTGGACCGCTTTCATATAGAATACTGTGTGAGTCACACAGGAAACAAACAAATAAAAACGCAGCTGCACACACTGTTTAATATCACTTTTATTTTCCTAGCTTTAAGGTCTCTGTGCTCTGGTTTCCTTGTCTATTTTGTACTATCTAATTGTATGTACAGCCATTTAAAATGCATTCTTGAATTCAGGAAGGCATAAACTCTTTCAGTGAGTTTCTTCATTCATGAGACAAGTATAATAACCTCTCTGGTTTGCTGTGAAGATTAAATAAGTCAACTTATGTGCAGGCATGTGCTGGTGCCTGGCCCAGAGAGGCACTCACTAAATGCTCTCCCTCTCTCTCTCCAAAGCCCCTGGAGTTTTGAATCAACAACATGACTGACTCTTTGGTACTAATGCCAGGGTTAGACGGGGAGCAGAATGTGGAAGAATTCAATTCCAGTTTTTCTTCTGAGGGCCTCTATTTCAGTACAACTCTTGTGGGTAAAGAAAATTCTAAGTTTTGCACCTTGCTTCTTACATGTTTCTCTCTCTATGTAAGAAAAAAAGAGCAACTGAAACAGTATGAAAGTCTAAACAAAGGGAGCTCTTTATGGTCCTTTCTGTAGCTTCATACCAAGCCTAATACAGTCCTGCTCTCTACTCTCTATGTCCTCACAGACACCTCAGCTCATACAATGTATTTCTGGTACCAATTTAAGTTATGTAAGTACTGCAATTATTTGTATAAGATAGGAAAAATAAGTGTGTACTTGAGTAAGGCTTTTGACTGCCCCAAAGTCATTTCCTAATTCATAGGCAGCCAGCTAAGAAAGGGCCTGTCTATGCTGCCGCAAGATTTTTGACAGCTAGGACATCAGAAATGACATTCTGCAAGAGGATAACCACATTAATTGGCTCAAAGTCATTAGAGCCCTCTAGCACTGACCCTGCATGCACAGACCATGGAGATGGGGAAGGCCAGGGGGTTTATAGGTGGTTGGGACCTCTAAATTCTTCAAGCTGGCGATTCCTTGAACCAACCCAGGCAGGCAGAGAGACAGTACCTGTTCTGTTCTCTATTCCTTCAGAGGGAATAATCACAAAATCTGCCTTCTCTTCTGACTGGGTTATAATGGACTCGCTCTTTGCACTGTGGATTGGACTGGGTGAAGTCAGGCTGTCATTGAAGAAAAAGGAGGAAAAACTATTATTATGAAGAATTGTTCAGAAAGCAGCTTTCATAATTTATTTCTGAGACCAGGGACATGTTCTTATTCATCTTACTCCTCCATGGCTAACACAATACTTGGCCCACAGAAAATAAAATATTTATTTAATGATTAACTTTTTGAATGAATGAAATTAATACTGAATAAAGGAATGACCCAGTCCTATAAGGTCTTTCCACAACAAGGATGCCTTTAAGCCTAATTCCTTGAGAAGAGATTTACCAAAATGATGGGTAATCTAGCATTCAATGAACTTGAGGTTTTGTTTTGTTTTACCTCCTACCACCTCTGTCATCACCATCCCTGAGCCCACGTTCAAAGATTGATGCCAGTCTGTGTCTAGTAGCTTTTGGAGCTAGAAGGAAATTTTATTTCCAATACACCGATCTCTCACAGATACAGGCAATACCAGCCAAGTTATCATGACAGATCAGCTCTGAGCTAATCACAAAGGAGAGTACAGGGTGGGGGTGGTTCAAGGGGAAAAGTTACTGGAGGCGGTACATTGGCAGGCTGGGCAGAGGAGCAGTTACAGATCAATAATTGAGCTAGAGCATGACAAGGGGAAGGCAATAGGTCAAAAGGGGAAAGACTGGTAGGGATATTAGAGTAAGGGTTTACTTGATTTATTCCTATCAAAGAGTTATTTATATTTCTGACACAATACTTTGAAATTGTCCTCAGAATCTTCTCAACAATTCTTAAGGTTTTGTTTTGTTTTATTTTTTTGAGACAGGGTCTCACTCTGTTTCTCAGGTTGGAGTGCAGTGGCTCCATCACAGCTCACTGCAGCCTCAAGCTCACGGGCTTGAGCAAATCTCCTGCCTCAGCCTCCCGAGCAGCTAGGACTACAGCTGCATATGATGCCCAGGTAATTTTTTGATTATTTTGTAGAGACAGGATCTCCCCATGTTGCCCAGGCTGGTCTCAAACTCCTGGGCTCAAGCAATCCTCTCTCCTCGGCCTCTCAAAGTACTGGTATTATAGGCATGGGCCACCATACCTGCCCCTTAAGTTCGGATATAACTACTAGCCTTGGAGGGAACGATGCTGATTTTCAGGGAAGTGGAATTTTAAATCTCTAAAACAACAGCAAATCTACAAGACAAGATGGGAATGTGAGGCTGGTGCTCCCATCTGACAGGGAAAAGGAGTAATGAGCCATTTCTCTTTGCACTGCACCTTGAGAACATCAGCACTGAAACAATCTCAGGGGCTGAGGGGTCTCCAGGCCCAGCCCCCTCTCAGGAATTCTTTCCAAATCCATCACCCAGACAACAGTGAAAGTGGCTAGGATTCACTGACCCACTTAATGTGCCCCTGAAGTCTCCCAAGCGAATCCTCACAACCACGATCAGGAGTTAACATTTCGTCTTCCTAGAATCCAGTAAAAAACAAGAGCCAGGCACGGTGGAGGTAGCCAGGCACTTCAAAAGCAGTGAGGCAGCCTGAGGACTAGTGTCTCATCCTCCTGATTGCCAGTATTTTAAGGGCTTTGGTGGGAATGACCTCAACTGGAAATACATTCTCTTCCTCTTACAACCACAGAAAACATTGTAAAGCTTTTAAATTGAAATCGCAAATTAAACAAAGTTGCTTAGCCATATCTATAGATTTATAACCCAAACAGGCAGGAGGGGTGGGGAGAGGCAAGAAGTGATATTCTGAAATAGCAACTACTTTCTAGAACTTTCTCATTCATCTTTCACCACCTAGGCAATCTTGACTTCCAGGGCAACATGAATTAGCTGCTTGAAAAGCTCTCATCCAAGGGTACTACGTCATTCACCAGGAGAATAGACTTGTGACTGCTCAGGCTTCAGCATTTACCTTCTTACAGAAATGGGAATCCAAGCGTAGAAAGCGGCCTGCAAGAGCTGCTCATCTCTGAGAAACAAGAAAACAACACTTTCTCATCTGACAAGGTGCTATGGATGACATGTTCCACTGTCTGCCTTTGCTGGACCACAGTTGGTATATGTGAGATGGAGTCGGGGAGGAGGGTGCAGTGTGAACCCAGGGTGCTAGAAAACTGCTTTCCTAAAAGCACAGACGCATGCTCAGCTCCTTCTCCCTCCTAAGAGAGTTGTCTCCCATATAAGGGCAGAAGGAGGCGGATGTCTGGATATCCAGCCCCGCTGGGGGAGTGGCAGAGTAGTCAATGGAAAACAACATTTCTCTTTCTTGAATTGAGGCTGCCAATGTGAGGCCACAGAGAGGTAAGACCAAGAAACTCGATGGCCAAGTGGAGATATAAAGGACCTCAGGCAGGAAACTCCCGAGGCACATGTTAGAGCAGGCACCCTGCTGCCTCCCTAAGAAGTATCTCATGGAGGAGGAAGATGCGTTAAATCCTCTGTCCCAGGTCAGAGAAAAATATTTTAATGCTAATTAATTATGTATATGACAGGCTCCTCCCTGATTAGCTTAAAAGTCCTATTTTATAAACAAGTAATCCTCTACTTATCATCATAATCCTCTCTGAGGTCAGAGAACGACTGATCAGGTCTGGGCTGATACATTTCTTAATTCCCACAGGTCTAATAGGTCTTCTATCTTAATTTATCAGACAAGCAATCCCGCAGCAAAGATACTGCCAAATCCCAGTCAAATTAATTTTTTTAAATGCATAATAGGCAATAAGGAAGAGTCCTGTATCCTCAGGAAGTGCCCTCCCCCAACAGAGACCCTGGCAGGGCCAAGGGCTACTCCTCCTTCCCCCATGCTGGCTCCACTTCCTAAGCCCACCGTATTTTATAGTGATAACCCCTGGTCAGCAGCCTGTCTCCCAACATAGTGCTCCCCCCACCCCCTCACCACCTGTCTCCGGCCAAAAGCATCCTTCAGCCCTGCCCCTGCTCCCACCCAGGCCCCCCGCTTTCAAAGCCAGAGTGGCTTCAGCTCACCATTTGACTTGTGTCCCTCCCATGGTCCCCCTCCTGTCTTGGGTTTCAGCAAGCCTGTGTCCCCGGGTGAAGTGGGAGGCTGAGAGTCACATCACTCCCAAATTCAGGCATGTCTCCCCGCGCTGGGGCTGGAAAACGCCTCCACGGGAAGGCCAGCTAGCGGAGCTACTCGCCCGGCTCGCGGGAGAAAGTGGGAACGGCAGCGGCGGCGTCTCGGCCCCAGCGACGAGGATGCTCCCGGCTCTGAAGCGCGCCGTCCCGGGCGCTCAGACTCTGCTGCGGCCCGGCCCCGGCGGAAGCTGCCACCCCTCGCAGGCTGCCGGCCCCTGGCCGCTGCATCTTGGCCTCCGCGGACGCACGGTGCCCGGCATCCCCCCAGGCGGAGGCATCTCACCCCATTTGCCACTGGGAGGGAGGCTCCCGGCGGCGCAGGCTGCGCCTCAAGTCCCCAGCGGCGATCCCGCTCCGCGACACCTTCCGGATCCCTCCCCGCCCCTCCCTCTGCTGCCTCCCGGGGCTGTCACCAGCCGCGAGGCGGCCGGGCTCCGATCCAAGCCAGCTCCGCTGGGCCGGCCAACCGACCGCTCTGGGCGGAGGTAAGGGGTGCGGGCCGGGGGCGGGGCTGGGCGGGGTGTGGGCGTGGGGGCGTCGACGAGGGGTTGGGCGATGCTGAGAGGAGAGACTGGGAGCCCCAGGATAGGGAGGGGAAGGGCTGCGGAAAGGCAGAATTCCGAGGAGGGTTCTGGTGGTCTGGGTACTGGGGAGCCCGGCACCGAAAACGCTGCCTTCTCCACTCTGAGCCTTCCCTTCGTGGAGGCGAGGTCGGACAGGTCAGGCCCGCAAGGGGCTCTGGCAGCTCCTCAGGATGGAGACTCCGGTGCTCCCCAGGAAACCTGCCTAGCACCTATCCCCTCCCACCTTCCCTTCTGGCGTTTCGTGTGTTCTTTTTAACCAACTCAGGATCATTCCGCTTGGCTACAGTGAGAGGCTGGTATGTGGTTTTCAGAGCAACAGGCTGGCAGGGCTTCCCCAGGGCGTCTCCCGAGGAGCAGTGGCAGGGGATGAGACACCCAGGGACTGTCCTTTCTGAGCCACTCCCATCCTGAACAGGCCACATCTGGGGACTCCTGGGCTCTTCACGGGTCAAAGAGCCACGAAGTGGGCTCGCGGGGTGGGGGCAAGGGCTCAGAATGTGCAGGAATCTGCTGGGTTCCGGATAGTCACAGGAAGACCCTTCCTTCCCTGGGGGCCCACTGAGCAAAAGGCAGCTACTAAACGAGCATGCCAAAGAGCTGAACGAGGGGTCAGCATTAGAAGAAAATGGCAAAATCGACTAGTAAGAAACAAGGTAAAGCAAACAATTCTTCTCTGACCCCTCTCCTAGAAAACTGTCACTATTAGCTCACTGCAGCCTGATAGCCAGTGGGTCCCTCACTCAGTCTCATAGCCCTCCCCTCAGTCCTCCTGCCCTGGAGGAGAAAGCAGGTGCTCTCAGGAAGAAATCCACTCTTCCTCCTATCCCCCAACTCTAGCAGACACTATCAGGCTTAGAAGAATGAAAGGCCTGCAGAGGTGCAGAAAGCAATAGATCTCATTACACAACAAAACATCCTGTAATTCTGCTCCAAGTGATAACCTAAGCAGCAAGCAAGGAAGAAATGATTTAGATTCTCATTAAAAGCACACCTGCTGCTTAATGGGCACAGGGCTTCCTTTTGGGGGTGATGAAGATGTCTTCTGTGTGGACAGAGGTGATGGTCGCACCACATTATGAAGATACTAAATGCCACTGAATTGTACACTTTATAATGTTAATGGTTAATTTTATGTTATGTGAATTTTATAAATGAAAAAGCACACCTATTAAATGTAACAGGTAAAAAGTTAGTAAAGTTATCAGTATATTAAAATACTAGAAAGAGTGCCATATGACCTCAATAAATTAGGAAATGGTGCATCAAAATAGGATGGAATTTTATGAGGAAGAAAAGAAAAACACAAAATACATACAACGTAAGGAATAATTAGCCCTAAACAGATCAGATTACACCGGGTTGGGACAGGAAATAAAAGGTCATTAGAGCATAAATTATGATTCAGCAACAAAATGAAATTAGTAAAACATGATCTGGGGAGTGTTTATAGGAGCATGATTTACATGAGCCAGGAAAGTAATCTTTTTCTGCCACCGATAAAGTTTTCATTAGTGCACTGTATCCTGTTTTGGTCTCTGTACTTGGCTCTAAGGGATACAGACAGCTTTCGGCTAGAGTTGCAAACATCATAGCTCACTCAAATGCATACTAATTAGCCACACTTCCTGTGGAGTCGGAAACACTGTAATGCTCTAAGAGACCTCTGCTCAATTTCTTCTTTTCTATGAGCTTTAAATGGGCTTTTCAGGCCATAACTTAAGAGTTACACTTAGGCTCAAGGACAGCACAATGGAATCGGCTATCATAAACGCTGGTACCAGATATGCAAATGTCAGAACCACTGGACTGGGCCCTGACAGGTTCCACTCATCCCCGATGTGGTCACAGCTAAGCACTGGCACTGGAACTGCACAGATTCCATTTGTGGAAAATAAACCACCACCCCACCCTACCTTCCTCCTCTCCTACCAGCACAAACCCACAAAGCACTGCCAAGGGGTATCCCTTTAAAGCCAAACATAAACTGGGGAGAGAAAAAGGGCTTAGGTGACTTTTTGCTTGTTGTATTGTTACTTGAAGTCGAGAACTCCAAGAATTCCCAAGAATTCAGCTTTCAGAGGCCACAGTTACCTGGAGCAGCTGGATTCAGATGGAGACCTTTGTTGCCCTTCATACTGCTGCACCAGGGCCCGCACGCTCCAGTATGGATTCTCAATTTCCTCATCCATGCTGCTGTTCCTAAAGTCAGAGGACACCAGCAAAGGGAGCATGTCAGCCCTTCAGATCAGATCAACTCAGCAAGTACAGATAAACTGCCACTCTGAGAGCAGTATACATAAGATGACTAAGACAAAACCCTGCCTCAAAGACACTTGGTACCTAGCTGGAAAGGCAGACACAAAAACAAGTAATTCACCAATCTCTGCAATACTTCAGGGTCCTGCTCTCTCTTAGCAGATACAAAACCCACAAAGTATTTTTTTCTGCCATGACTCCCTAGGACAGTCTGACCTTTGAGTACATTCCAGGGCAAAGCTTCCCCTAGATGAACTGGAACATTCTTCCCACGTACCTCCCAGTGAAGAAAACACACTCTGCCAAAGGCACATATTTAAATTTTGGGCACCAGAGCAAAAACTTACACATAAGATTCCTTTACTTTCTGCTAAATGCAAAATTAAAAATAAACATCTCAAAGAAAAGGCTTTTCTCTTTTGAGAGTGGCCTCCCTACCTCCACTCCATGTTCTTTTCTGCAATGTGTGGCTGGGTGACATTTCTTTTTTTTCCTTTTTTTTTAAATGTAATTTATATTAGGACACAGATGCTAGAGCATTTTTTTTCTTTTTTTCTTTTTATTTATTTTTTATAGGTGACATTTCTATCTACCGCACTGTATCATCTAACAGAAGAAATATCAGAAAGAGGGATCAGTTCCCATCCCCGTATGTCTACCCTTACCTCTGTCTGTATCGAAAGACATCCCGTCCTGATCGGGACATGTCATGACACACATCGGCCAGAGCAGCAGCTGCTCCCTGGGCAACAGCAGTGGCACAGTGTGGTTGGTGACTTTGCAGAGGGGCTCTGGAGTCCCGTCCTTGGTTCACCGTCCTACTAGAGCCAGGTTTGAAATGAGCTGCCAAGGCAAGGACCAGCCTCATGATAGACTTCAGGTTTCCGTCCACAATATCTGAAGGACAAAACAGACCAAGAGATCCTAAGAGGGGGGCAAAAGCTAAGGACTTATGCATTTAATACACATTGCTAGTGATACAGGTAAGCAAGGCAGTCAGGGTCTCAGTCCTAACAAAGCTCTGTGCAACCAGGGAGACAGAATATGTAAGAACAATGACAATAAAGTAAGATCACATGTTTTGATAAGTACAGGATTCTTTGGGAGGTCAGAGTAGAGACACCTTATCTAGATGGCTCAGAGAAGGATTCCTAGAGGAAGTGGGTTCTAAACTGAGACTTGATTAATGAAGAGTGGTACATTAGATAAGAGAAAGACAAAGAGTATTCCAGGAAGAGGGAATAGCAGGTGTGAACGTCTTGAAGTGGGAGACAGCATGATATATTAGAGCTGTGCTATCCAATGTGGGAATCATCAGCCACCTGTAGCTATCAAGCACTTAAAAAG
This sequence comes from Cebus imitator, assembly GCF_001604975.1. Classification (NCBI taxonomy): domain Eukaryota; kingdom Metazoa; phylum Chordata; class Mammalia; order Primates; family Cebidae; genus Cebus; species Cebus imitator. Next base: position 705,030 of record NW_016107956.1, on the reverse strand, counting down.
TCCTTAGTCTGAAATGAAATGTGCTCTAAGTGTAGTACTTACTTAGCATATACACGTGCCCCCCAAATGCAATACATCTCGTTAACTTTTTATATTGATTTCATGGTGAAATGGAGATAGAGTTAAATAAAATATTATTAAAATTAATCTCATCTCTTTTTTTATGATGTGGCTATTAGAAACTCTTTTTATTTTTATTTATTCATTTTATTTTTTGAGATGGAGTCTCACTCTGTCACCAGACTAGAGTGCAGTGGTGCAATCTCAGCTCACTGCAACCTCCACCTCTCGGGTTCAAGCGATTCTCCTGCCTCAGCCTCCCACATAGCTGGGACTACAGGCACATGCCACCATGCCCACCTAATTTTTGTATGTTTAGTGGAGATGGGGTTTCACCATGTTGGCCAGGATGGTCTTGATCTCTTGACCTCGTGATCTGCCCACCTCGGCCTCCCAAAGTGCTAGGATTACAGGAGTGAGCCACTGCGCCTGGCAACTCTTTTTATTTTTTGAGACAGAGTCTCACTCTGCTGCGCAGGCTGGGGTGCAATGGCACAATCTTGGCTCACTGCAATCTCTACCTCCTGGGTTCAAGCAATTCTCCTGCCTCAGCCTCCCAAGTAGCTGGGATTAAAAGCACCCATCACCACACCCAGCTAATGTTTGTATTTTTAGCAGAGACAGGGTGTCACCATGTTGGCCAGGCTGGTCTTGAACTCCTGACCTCAAGTGATCCACCCACCTCAGCCTCCCAAAGTGCCGGGATTACAGGACATTGAGCCATTGCGCCTGGCATGCTATTAGAAACTCTTAAGTTACCTATGTGACTTTTATTATATTTCTGTGGCACAGCACTGTGGTGGAGGAAGTGAAAGAAGTTCAGCATACCCAGAGCCCAGAATGCAGGAGGAGAGAGGGAAAGGTGAGGCAGCAGGGGGGTGAATCAGGGGGTGGGTCACGCATGGCATGGTAGGCCACAGGAAGGACTCTGGATTTTATCCTAAGGGTCCTCAGATATGGAGGAGTGGCATGAGTATATGTACTCTTAGAAAGATCATTCTGACTGCAGCGTACAAAGCAGATGAGAGGGGGACAAAAATCAGTGCCACAGGACTAACTCCCACAGACTGTTAACACTTCTCCAGGTAAACGATAATGATGTCCTAAATGGCAGTGTTCCCTCAAAATAGCTGACTTTAATGGGCCAGATCCCCAAGCCCACTCCACATGGGAACCAGATCAGAGGTATTGTGAAACTCTAAATTTTGCCCTAGAAATAAAAGAGGAATGTAGGCGGAAAGCAGTATGATAAGTCTGGTGAAAGTCAATGTAAGGAAATGGGTAACATTTTGTTTTCTTTTTTTTTTTTTTTTTTTTTAGCTTTGTAGCCTTTAAATACGTAAAACTTGGAAAAAGATGATTTTTGTTTGTTTTTTCTTTCTCACCTTTTGTTTTAGAAGGAGGTGGTACACATGCAGGTTTGTTACAGAGGTATATTGTGTGATGCTGAGGTCTGGGGTATGATTGAACCCATCAGGCAGATAGTGAGCACAGTACCCAGCAGGTAGTTTGCAGCCCTTCCCCCCTCCTTCTCTCCCTACTCTAGTAGTCCCCAGTTTCTACTGTTCTATTCTTTATGTCCCAATGTGCACCCAATGTTTAGTTCCCAATTATAAGTAAGAACACATAGTATTTGGTTTTCTGGTTCTGCATTAGTTTGCTTAGGATAATGGGCTCCAGCTGCATCCATGCTGCAGCAAAGGACATGGGACATGATTTTATTTTTTTATGGCTGCATAGTATCCAATGGTATATATATACCATTTTTTTTTATCCACTCCTCTGTTGATGGGCACTTGAGTTGATTCCACGGTTTTGCTATTGTGAATGGTGCTGTGATGAACATACAGGTGCATGTGTCCTTTTGGTAGAATGATTTATTTTCATTTAGGTATATACCCAGTAAGGGGATTGCTATAGTTCTCCGAGAAATCTCCAAACTGCTTTCCACAGTGGCTGGACAAAGTTCCAGTCCCACCAACAATATATGTGACCCCTTTTCTCCACAACCTTGCCAACATCTGTTATTTTTGTTTTTGTTTTTTGAGACAGAGTCCCACACTGTTGCCCAGGCTGTAGTGCAGTGATGCAATTTTGGCTCACTGCAATCTCCACCTCCTGGGTTCAAGCAATTCTGCCTCAGTCTCCCAAGTAGCTGGGACTACAGGCATGTGCTGCCACACCCAGCTAATTTTTTTTGTATTTTTACTAGAGACGGAGTTTCACCGTGTTGGCCTGGATGGTCTTGATCTCCTGACCTTGTGATCCACCAACTTTGGCCTCCCAAAGTGCTGGGATTACAGGCATGAGCCACCACGCCCAGCCCAACATCTGTTTTTTTTTTACTTTTTAACAAAAGCCATCCTGACTGGATGAGATAGTATCTCATTGTGGTTTTGATTTGCATTTCTCTGATTAGTGATGATGAGCTTTTCTTCACATGTTTGTTGGCCACTCTGTGTCTTCTTTTGAGAAGTATCTGTTCATGTCCTTTGCCCACTTTTTAATAGGGTTATTTGTTTTTGCTTGTTGAAAATTCCCTATAGATTCTGGATATTAGACCTTTGTTGGATTCACAGTTTGTGAATATTTCCTCCCATTCTATAGGTTATCTGTTTGTTCCCTTGACAGTTTCTCTTGCTATTCAGAAGCTCTTTAGTTTAATTAGGTACCAATTATCAATTTTTGTTTATGTTGCAATTGCTTTGAGGACTTAGTCATAAATCCTTTGCCAAGGCCAATATCAAGAAGGGTTATTTACTAGTCTTTCTTCTACAATTGTTACAGTTCAAGGTCTTACATTTATATCTTTATTCCATCTTGAGTTAATTTTTATACATGGTGATAGACAGGGATCTAGTTTCATTCTTCTGCATATGGCTAGCCAGTTATCCCAGCACCATTTATAGAATAGGGAGTCTTTTCTTTGTGGCTTATTTTTGTTGAGATTGTCAAAGATCACATGGTTGTAGGTGTGGAACTTTATTTCTGGGTTCTCTAGCCTGTTCCATTGGTCTATGTGTCTGTTTTTATACCAGTACCACGTTGTTTTGGTTACTGTGGCCTTGTAGTATAGTTTGAAGTCAGGTAATGTGACACTCCAATTTGTAGCTTTTTTTTTAACTTTTTAATTTAATTTAATTTAATTTAATTTGAGATGGAGTCTCACTCTGTTGCCTAGGCTGGAGTGCAGTGGCGCGATCTTGGCTCACTGCAACCTCGGCCTCCCAGGTTCAAGCCTGTCTCAGCCTCCTGAATAGCTGGGACTACAGGGATGCACCACCACACCTGACTAACTTTTGTATTTTTAGTAGAGATGAGGTTTCACCATGTTGACCAGGCTGGCCTGAACTCCTGAACTTAAGCGATCTGCCCGCCTCAGTCTACCAAAGTGCTGGGATTACAGGCATAAGCCACTGTGCCAAGCCCAGGTTTGTTAATTTTGCTTAAGATTGTTTTGGCTATTCAAGCTCTTTTTTGGTTCCATGTGAATTTTAGGATAGTTTTTTCTAATTCTGTGAAAAATAACATTGGTAATTTGATAGAAATAACACTAAATCTGTAAAATGCTTTGGAAGTTGTGGCCATTTTAATGATATTGATTCTTCTAATCCACTTATCTGTGTCGCCTCTGATTTCTTACAGCAGTGTTTTGTAGTTCTCCTTATAGAGATCTTTCACCTCTTTGGTTAGATGTATTCCTAGATATTTCTTTTTTGTGTATGGTCATTGTAAATGGGATTGTGTTCATAATTTAGTCTCTCAGGTAGAGTGTTATTGGTGTATAGAAATGCTACTGATTTTGGCCAGGCATAGTGGCACTCACACCTGTAATCCCAGCACTTTGGGAGGCTGAGGCAGGTGGATCACTTGAGGTCAGGAGTTTAAGACCACATTGGCCAACATGATGAAACCCTGTCTCTACAAAAATAAGCCAGGCATGGTGGTATACGCCTGTAGTCCCAGCTACTCAGGAGGCTGAGGTAGGAGAATCACTTGAAACGAGGTGGCAGAGGTTGCAATGAGTTGAGATCAAGACACTGAACTCCAGCCTGGGTGATGAAGCAAAACTCCATCTTGAAAAATAAAATAAAATAAATGTTACTGACTTTTGCACACTGATTTTGTATCCTGAAACTTTACTCAAGTTGTTTATCAGTTCTAGGAGCCTTTTGGCAGAGCCTTTAGGGTTTTCTAGTTATAGAATCATATCATTGGTGAAGAGATATAGTTTGACTTTTTCTTCTCCTATTTGGATGCCTTTTATTTCTTTCTCTTGCTTGATTGCTCTGGCTACAGCTCCCAGTACTATGTTGAGTAGGAATGGTGAAGGATTACTTGATACCTTCTACAAGATGCTCTCAATGATCAGTATTAGCCTTACCTAAATTACCTAAACACAGAGAACACCAATAATCCAACATGAGCCCTTCTGCCCCTATTGTCATCAGATCCACAAGCAATCAGACCCAGGAACTGATGCTGAAACAGAACCAGATCTATAGTCAATTCTTGAGACACAGCAAGAAAACTAGGGAGCCTATGCTCTCTAAGAACACCTACATTGTACCTTCCTTAAAGCCTAGGCTCAAAATAGCCCTGCAAACCCATCTGGGCCACGCCAGTACAGAAGAGGGCAGATACAGAGGTCACAGAGCTGCTTTCATCCTGCCTAGAATGTTCTATGGTATCCAAAAAAAGGGCTATAAAATATTTCCCTTCTAAAAAAACTGGGTGGAAAAAAAGTAGGTTATGAGTATCTTAAGTAATATTTGGTCACAAAACCCAAGGAACTTAAAAAAATGGAATCTTCATTTTTGATAACTTAAATGAGAAATTCTAAAATTAAATATCCCAATATTGTAATTTCTTCTCTCTTTTTTAAAAAATAGAGACAAAATCTCACTATGTTGCCCAGGGTGATCTCAAACTCCTAGGCTCAAGTGATCCTCCTGCCTTAGCCTCCCAGGGCTGGAATTACAGGTGTGAGCCACCATGCCTGGCCATAATTTCTTCTCTAGCCACTAATTTGCCTTCATACACTCAAGCAAGTCTGTACTCAATTAAAATGAATGGCTGGGCACAGTGGCCCACACCTGTAATCCCAGCACCTTGGGAGGCCAAGGCGAGGTGGGCAGATCACTTGAGGGCAGGAGTTCGAGACCAGCTTGACCAACATGGTGAAACCCCATCTCTACTAAAAATACAAAATTAGCCAGGCATGGTGGCACATGTGTATAATCCCAGCTACTTGGGAGGCTAAGGCAGGAGAATCACTTGAACCCAGGAGGCATGGGCTGCAGTGAGCCAAGATCGTGCCATTGCACGCCAGCCTGGGCAACAAGAGTGAAACTTCATCTCAAAAAAAAAAAAAAAAACAAACAAACACTAAAATAAAAATAAAATAAAATGAATGGAGACTTTCTATCTCCCCCCAGGTTACAACCAAGGATTTTCCTGAGGCTGGCACTCTCTGGTTAACATTGAGTATACTCCTGCACCAACGATGTGATGAGGCACTGACCTTTAGCTGAAGTCTGGTGCATACGAATCTTTTTGGAGGCCACAAACTGCAGCACTTTCTCCACATTATTCTTCATCTCCTGTTGGTTACTGGGACTGAGCTGTACCCCACTCAGCTTTTCTCCTGCTGTTAGGAGTGAGAAAATATAGGCAGTTACAGGGAGGAATATTATCAAAGTTTCATAGCAGCTAGACAAAGAGGAAGGGAAGATTAGATGTGAACACCAACATTATACATAAGTATATAAATGAGTTAAATCCTGGTATTTGTCATTTAGATGGGAAATAGGAAAATGAAAGCCTTTTAGAAGGCTTTCAAATTTATACTTAGGGGTCTGTGAAGTTGCTGTGCATACATTTATTCAGTCAACAAATACTCACTGAGCATCTACTGAGTGGCAAGTAGTCACTGTTCTGGGCACCAGAGAAACAGGAGAGAACAAGAACAATAAAGTCCCTTTCCCTCATAGAATTTATACCTGCAGGAGTGGCAGACAACAGCCAAGTTAACAAGTAAGCGTTTAATATAATTTCATAGTAGCAGTAAGTGCTTGAGGAAAAATAAAGTGCAGTGACCATGGTCTCTCTGATAATACGTTTGGCAGCAGCTTGAATAAAGTAAAGCATGTTAAGATTTGAGGAGGAAGCATTCTAGACTGAGGAACCACAGGAACCAAACCCCAAGCTCAGCTTTCCTGAAGGATAGCAAGAGCAATGTGGCTGGGGGAGTGAGCTAGGAGTCAAGTCCTAGGAGAGGCTAGAGGGGTAAGCAAGGCCAGGGCGTGCAGGGCTTTCTGGACAAGAAAGGGCAAAGAGCCTGAATTTTATCCTAAGTGTAATGAGCAGCCAATGGAGAGTCTGAGACAAAGGAGTGACATAATCTGGTTCATGTTTTTAAAAGTTGATTGGCAGGGCATCATGGCTTATGCCCACACCCATAATCCTAGCACTTTGGGAAACCAAGGCAGGAGAATTACCTGAGTCCAGGAGTTCAAGACTAGCCTGGGCAAGATGGTAAAAACCCCGTCTCTACAAAAATAAAAATAAATAAATAAAATGGACTCTGTGTGGAAACAGACTATGCAGAGAGGAAATAGGGAGATCAGTCAGAAGGTTGATGAAAATAGTCAAGGCAAGACATGATGGTGATTTGGGCTACAGTGGAAGAAGCTGACTGATGAGAAGTTAGGTATCAGGTATATTGTGAATACAAAGCAGACAGCACATATGAAGGATTCAATATGATATATGAGAAAAAGGACAGTTAAGGACACCTTCTAAGTGTGCTGCTTTAACACCTAGGCAAATGATAAATGCAGTGTGTTACTCAGATGAAGAAACGTGGAGAATAAAGAGATTGGTGGGGGAAGGACAACCAAATTTCTGATTAGGACATGTGAAATTTGAGTTGCATGTTAGACATCTAAGTAGAGATGTTGGATATTCATGTCTAGAACTCAAGGAAAAATTCAAGGCTAAAGACACAAATTTGGGAAGACATCACTTAGGAGTAGAGAAACAGCACTCCAGCATTAGAGGTCAAGAAGGAAAAGAAAAGCCAGCAAAACAAATAAAAGAAGCCAGTGAGGAAGGAAGTAAAATAGAAGCTAATAGAATTCTGGAAGTCAAGTAAAGAAAGTTTGTGAAGAGAAGAGTGTTATCAACTATGTCAAGTACTGCTATGTTGAATAAAATGAGGTCTGAGGCCTGGCCACTGGATTTGATATGACCTTGAGGAAAGGTTTCAGTGGAGTGAGATCAAAAGCTTAAGGGCAGGTTAAAGAAAGAATAGGAAATAAGGAAGTGGATTCAGTGAGTATAGGCAAAATCTTGTGAGGAGTTTTTCTATCTCGCAAAGTCACAATAGAAAGTTGTGTTTTTGGTGACAACCCAAATTGAAAGTAAATTTTAAAAAAGAAAGAAAGAAAGTCGTGTTTAAAAACCTGGGTTTTGTGGGGAAAGGGTACGAGGGGGAAAAAAAAGAGCCTAGTTTTGGAAAAATAAGAATACATATTAGTATGACTTGTATAGACATAGACTGGGAATTTTCTTTGGGAAGAAATCAAGAAACTGCTAACACTAGTTGCCTCTAGAAGGAAAAATGGGGAGCTGGTGGGAAGACATAAGTGGAAAAAAGGTTTGACCTTATATCCTTTTGTACCTCTGGATTTCCTACTAGTCCATGTCTCACCTATTCTAATAAATGAAACATTAAATGTTGAAAAGAGGCTTTGGAATTAAAATAGAGCTAGGTTTGTACCTCTACTTTGGCACTTATAGTTATGTGACTTTGTAAAGTTGCTTGGCCTCTCTAAGCCTCATAAAATGAATAAAATAGTAGTAGTCATATTATACACCTGTCATAAATAAATCAAAATAGCATGCTTAGCTATTTTGTTTGACTCATGGTAAGTACTCAATGAATTTATTTATTTTTATAAATCTTCTCTTTTAAGCGTGTTTCCTAAAAGTGGGGATAATATTATGTTTCCCAAAGATGTGATGATTAAATGAAATTAAACAAGATAGAAAGTATTCAATCCTAGCAGTTGCTAGTACCATTGCTATTATTAGCTATTATTATTGTCATTACACATGAATACCCTGATGAATTCATAAACTGTCCTAGTGAGGTATTCATGGATGGGCTGCCTGTTGCAAACCTGGCTTCTTCCGTACAACTTACAGGCCCCATATCCCTCAAGAGCTCAAAGCAAAGTCAGCTAACATAACAATAAATCTTTGATAATCTATTATGTGCACTTGGTTAGAGCTTGTATACATGGAAAAATATTATACCATGCCTGCTCTTAAAGAGCTCAGTCCAGGGAGGGTGATTCGAAGAAAAGGAAAAAAAAAAAAAAGAGCTCAGTTCACACAGGGTAGGTAAATGAATGATAGCCACATAATTTCCATTTGATGAGAGAAATAATATGGACAAATGCTATGGAAATAAGGTTATGGTACCATCTAGTAAGAATGACTGGCAACAACCGCAGGGCTTCAAGAGGAAAAAAACCTTTTATGAAGCATTATGGTAGAAGGGTCCTTTTGCCAGTTAACACCCCTCCTTTTACCTGGCTACTACTTCCTTCTCTGGCCTTGGCTTAGATACCAATTTTTTGGCAGGCCTCAGTTAAGACATCAGTTCTGGTAAGCTAATCCCTGAGCCCCTAGGACTGGGCTGGGTATCCCACCTATGTGCTCCCATCCATGCTTACCCCACTGGAGTACTAAGTACATTAATGGAATTGACTTCACTTCCCAGCCTTTCCAACTAGTTTGGTAGACTCTTAAGAGCATAGACTATTTTCATCCTCACATTATCAAAGCATAACATAGTGCCTGGGACACAATATTTATTGACTAATAAATGAATTAACCTTGGACAGGTATTTTAAGTCTTCTCTACCTCCACCGCCATATATTCTAAAGAAAAAACAATCTGCTCTAAAGGGCGTAAGGAGGATAAAGAAGGCCATGTTCTGGTCTATGCTAGCATCAGAGTCCAGGGCCAACTGACCAACAATCTCGATGAGATATGCCAGGATCACCCCGTCCCGGAGATCCTGTCGCAGGTCCTGCACAGGCTTCACTGCTGGCCTCTTCTTCAGCTGTGCATTCACCCAGGCCACATAGGCCTGCAGCTGTTGCTGGAAAATAAAAGATAGAAGTAAGGGAAAGGTTGCATATTAATCTCATCCCTTACCTCGTACCCTCTGAGGAAGCATTTGTGACTGGGGTATGATAAACAACCTATGTCCAGAAGGAAGATAAATTTTTGAGGAAAGAAAGAAGAAAGATTGGCCGAGGCAGGCGGATCACCTGAGGTCAGGAGTTCGAGACCAGCCTGGCTAACATGGTGAAACCCCCATTTCTAAAAAAAAAAAAAAGAAAGAAGAAAGATTATATCATGGTTAGACACACAGCATGTTCACAAATTCTCTAGTTTTATACTAATCTCCAGGGATAAGCTAAGCTCGGTCTTGGATGGCACTGTAGACACACATAAGCAGATGAGTGTTTCAATGACCATGACTCTTGCTTTCCTCAAGTTTTGCTCTGTTGACCAGGGATGAGGGCTTGGCCCAGAACCACAGCCAGTTTTCAGGTATATTCACGACTGCCAGCAACCCACCATACTTGTCAGAAACAATCACTCATGCCATATGCACATTGGACTGTGATACTCATATGAATTGCTCTTGGGAAACCAGGAATAACAGTAAACCATGCTCAGAGCTGCCTCTCCTATAGCTGCTTTCTTCAAAATGAGACTTAAGTGAAATCATCTCACAGTCAACCCAAGATTTATTCTCCTGAGCCAATAATCCTAGGATTGCTACAGAGTTAGTTTTAATCCATGCTTTACATTGTCAAAGAGGATCTGGTTACTGAAAATCTACACAAAGAAGGAAAAAAAAAGGCTATAGTGAGCAATGTTACTGAAGACGAAGAGGCATTTTCATTTATTTTTAGACAAAGCTAAGGCCCAGCATTATCAGAAGCCGGTCAGGCACCTAGGTAGGGACATACAACTCATTCTAACCCTTGGACAGCCTTACATCCTACATTTTGTCCATTAAACAGAACTTGCATTCAGATATTTATTCTGATTATTTGGTCAAAAGATGGGCACTAATATCAAAATATCAAACAATGTCACAGTCCAAAAGTAGCAGCTCTGACTGGTTTCTGTAGCAGTCCAAGACGCTGAGCCTAAAATTTAAGTTCAAGGGCTAATTGTATTAAATTATAATTTGGGTATAAATTATAAATTATAAAAATACAGCTGATTCCTAAGCCCCAAGTACTTCCTTAAAGAAACAATGTTGGGAATTACTCACTGGCTGCTCCCTGAACATGAATTAAATCTTCATTATTTTCTCTCTGTGTCAATTTGTAAGAATAAATAACATGATTTGGAAGACAGTGCTAAGACAACAATCTATCAGCCACTGACACACTGTAGGAAATGCAATGATCAGGAGGAGGTGGGGGGAGGAATCTAATATTTATTGAGTACCTATCATGAACTAAACACAATTTCTGGTGTTTGACACATGTTTTAATTAGTTAGTGAATGTACCTGGGCCAGGGCCTGACATAAAATTGACACTTACTAAAGGATCATTTTTGTTATCATCATCGAATTCAGTTCTCAAAAAAACAACTACACTAGGGTTAGCATTATCTCCATTTTACAGATGAGGTTCAGAGAGGTTATGTAACTTCTCTAATGTCTCCATAGCTAGGACATAGCAGACTTGGTATTGAAACCCAGTAATGTTGTCCATGCATTTACCAAGGGCCTCTTGCCATCCAACTTACTCCACAGAACAGAAATGGCTGCACCTTCTGCCTCACATGGGACAGACACCCATCACCAAGGACCAGATATCTGCGATGCTCCAAGGTCTGCTGCCATCGTGCAGTCAAAGCACTGCCTGAAGCAGACCAGGCAAAGGGCACCTCTAGAGTGAACCACTCTGGTATCAGAGAAAGCAGTTAAGACCAGAAAAAGCACTAAGGTGACAGGTGAGACCTGATAACCTGGCTTTTATATAAAACCCTGAACCAATTTCCCTCTACCTATTATCATCCTCAACCCACCCTCCACATATTCCTGCTTAAATCTGTCACTGGTCTCCAATTATCCTCAAGATAAAATCCAATTGCCATTTAAACTCCTCATGTGCCAGTTTTTACCTGTTCTCCAGCTTCACCCCAACTCCCCAAATACCTACCATGCTTCAGTTCATCTGAATCACGTACAGTTCCCCAAACCCACCATGCTTTCCAGCTGCTCCACTTCCTCCTAACTCCTGCCTCTTCTTCTACTTTTTTTTTTTTTTTTGAGGCAGAGTCTCATTCCATCACCCAGGCTGGAGTCCAGTGGCGTGATCTTGGCTCACTGCAACCTCTGCCTTCCGGGTTCAACCAATTCTCTTGTCTCAGCCTCCCGAGTAACTAGGATTACAAGTGCCTGCCACCACACTCACCTAATTCTTGTATTTTTAATGGGGAGGGGGTTCACCATATTGGTCAGGCTGGTCTGGAATTCCTGACCTGAGGTGATCCACCCACCTCAGCCTCCCAAAGTGCTGGGATTACACACACGAGCCACCATGCCCGGCCAACCTGCCTCTTTAAGTCTCAGCTCACACATCACTTTTTTTTCAGAAAACCTTCCCCAACTTCTCAGATACTTCAGACTCTGATCTCCTTGAGGGCATCCTGTGTCACATGATCAGTTCAACAATAATTTGAGGCACTGTACCCAGTTACGAGGCTACAACAAGCCCCAGCTTGCAGGCCGGTAGAAACAAAGCTATGATGGGGTACATAGGGTGCTAACAGAGTATTAGTCAAACTTGAACCCCAAGCTTCAGAGGGTCTCCTGAAGGAGGCAAAGAAGGAAAGAAGACAGTGAGCTCAAAGGAGCTAAGGCCTGAAATAGGCTTTATGTGGAGAGTCACAATTATGTGGAGAGTCAAGTTCAGAATTACTTGACTTTTAGGGTAACAGGTGCTCAACCAATATTTGTTAGAATCAGTTCATCATTTGTCACGTTATCAGGTCAATAAGATGACTGCAAAAGTTAATTACATGCGGGACAAACAAGAACAAGCATTTTTCATGAGGTCAAGATAAATTCTTCTTAACTAACCTTAGTTTTTTCTTGGCCGTAGAAGTTGTCTCTGATGCAAAACTGATTAGAGGTTCCTAACAGTACTTTTCATGCACATTACTCACAGTCTGGTCTTCCAACAAAAGAGGGTTCCACAGCATCAACAATAATAGTCACCACTTTTCTGAACACCTACTTTGTTTCAAGAGCTATGCTAGGTTCTTTAAAACACATTTTCTCTAATGCTAATCTGGCAGGGAGCTGTTTTGGTATTTATTTCACTTATTGAAAACTGAGACACAAAATGGTGAAATAACTTGTTCACAGTTACCCAAACAGTAAATCATTAATATGGGATCCAGATATGACTCCCAAGCCAAACGCTCTTTCCACTCTGCCACACTACTGCCTAAATAAAGGCACTGCTGAGGCTTAAATGACTTCCCTAAAACACTCAGGATGTACCTGAGTCTAAACCACTCCCTCCACCACATCCAGTGCTTGAATCCTTTGTGTAATAAACTATACTAAGTGGCTGTCTACTAAAGTGTGCTTCCCAGATCAGTAGCATCAGCGACACCTGGGAGCCTGTTAGAAATACAGACTCCTGCCGGGCGCGGTGGCTCAAGCCTGTAATCCCAGCACTTTGGGAGGCCGAGGCGGGTGGATCACGAGGTCAAGAGATCGAGACCATCCTGGTCAACACGGTGAAACCCCGTCTCTACTAAAAATACAAAAAATTAGCTGGGCATAGTGGTGCGTGCCTGTAATCCCAGCTACTCAGGAGGCTGAGGCAGGAGAATTGCCTGAACCCAGGAGGCAGAGGTTGCAGTGAGCCGAGATCGCGCCATTGCACTCCAGCCTGGCTAACAAGAGCGAAACTCCGTCCCGAAAAAAAAAAAAAAGAAATACAGACTCCTGGGTTCCTCCCCAGCCTACTGAATCAGAACCCATATCTTAACAAGATCTCCCAGTGATTCATATGCACATTAAAGTATGAGAACCACTGACCCAGCCTGCTGTTGCCAACCTGGCTGCACAAGTCGCAAGGGAAGCTTTTCATAAGCAGACCTCATCCCAAATCTACCTGTTATCTCCAGAGGGTAGAAATTTAGAGAGCTGGCTGGGCATGGTGGCTCATGTCTATAATCTCAGCACTTTGGGAGGACAAGGTGGGTGGATCACCTGAGGTCAGAAGTTCAAGACCAACCTGACCAACATGGAAAAGCCCTGTCTCTACTAAAAATACGAAAATTGACTGGGAGTGGTGGTGCATGCCTGTAATCCCAGCTACTCAGGAGGCTGAGGCAGGAGAATGAATCCCTTTAACCCAGGAGGTGAAGGTTGCAGTGAGCTGAGATTGTGCCATTGCACTCCAGCCTGGGCAAGAAGAGAGACTCTGCCTCAAAAAAAAAAAAAAAAAAAGAAAGAAACTCAGCTTTCTTCCCAAGCTCTCCTATATGATTCTTACAAAGCTAACTTGAGTTTTTCCTAAACATTTCAGTTCCCTTAACCAAGAGGGTTCCCTGCCCCCTTGGTTAACAATCAGAATCACTTGGAAAACAAATACTAATGTCAGCCGGGCATGGTGGCTCATGCCTGTAATCCCGGCATTTTGGGAGACCGAGGCGGGAGGATCACAAGTTCAGGAGTTCAAGACCAGCCTGACCAACATGGTGAAATTCCTACTAAAAATTAAAAAATTCTCCAGGCGTGGTGGCCTGCGCCTGTAATCCCAGCTACTCAGGAGACTGAGGCAGGAGAATTGCTTGAACCGCAAGGCAGAGATTGCAATGAGCCAAGATCAAACCACTGCACTCCAACCTGGGCAACAGAGTGAGACTCTGTCTCAAAAAAAAACACTATTGTCTGGGTTCTGAGAGTGGGACCAAGGTATATCAGTATTCCTCAAGTGCTTCTAGTTACATGCAAAGATGTAAGCCAATGTTATACAGTTAAAAGTATTACTGCTTTTCTTTTCTTTCTTTTTTTCTTTTTTTGAGACAGAGTTTCACTCTTGTCACCCAGGCTGGAGTGTAATGGCGCGATCTCAGCTCACTGCAACCTCTTCCTTCTAGATTCAAGCGATTCTCCTGCCTCAGCCTCTCGAGTAGCTGGGATTACAGGCACCTGCCACCATGCCTTGCTAATTTTTGTATTTTTAGTAGAGACGGGCTTTCACCAGGTTGGCCAGGCTGGTCTCAAACTCCTGACCTCAAGTGATTCACCCACTTCAGCCGCCCAAAATGCTGGGATTACAGGTGTAAGCCACTGCACCCAGCCAAAAATATCATTGCTTTTCTAAATCTCTCTGAAACCATGACACCTAGAACCTAATACAGTACTCCCTAGATGTAATAAAGACATACAGCTTCTTCATTCAAAATGCTGTATTTTGCCGGGCACGATGGCTCACTCCTGCAATTCCAGCACTTTGGGAAGCCAAGGTGGGCACATCCCTTGAGGAGAGGAGTTGGAGACCAGCCTGGCCAACATGGTGAAAACCTGTCTCTACTAGCTGGGCATGGTGGTGTGCACTTGTAATCCCAGCTACTTGGGAGACTGAGGTAGGAGAATTACTTGAGCCTGGGAGGCGGAGGTTGCAGTGAGTTGAGATTGTGCCACTGCACTCCAGCCTGGGCAACAGAGTGAGGCTCTATCTCAAAAACAAACGAACGAAAAACAAAAACACAATGCTGTATTTCTCTTTCTCCTCTTTCCTTCCTTCTTTGGCCAACAGATCACATTGCTGGCTTGCACTAAGAGGTCATTTAAAACCCCTAAGCATTATTTTTTATTTATTAACTTTTCATTCTGAAATAATGTTAGATTTAAGAAAAAGGTAGCAAAAATGGTAGAGTTCACCATTACCCAGCTAGCCCCAATTTTTACATCTTACATAAGCACAGTACAATGATAAAAACAGGAAGCTAATGTTACAGGATCCTTGGGTGTCACTTTGCCAGCTGGAAACCTCTGCGGCCAGTGGTACCTTTGCCTGAGTTTTGCTTGGGCCTTCTGGGCCCACTCAGCCTGGCAGGCTCATGCTACCAGCTTGGATCCCATGCCTGCCAAGGGCAAGTGGAGCAGCAAGGGGTGTATGAGCAAGTGAGCATGGGTTCCAGCCACTGCGCATAGCCAGGCACACTGGCTGTGGTGGGACAAGCAGCTCTAGGCACTGGCATGGGCGCTGGCTCCCTGTAAGGCTGTGGCTGGACCGGGTCCACTGCAAGCAGCTTCCATGGCTGGCACTGGGAAATATGGTGGTGGAACCCCGGAGACTCCAGGAACCACAGAGCCCAAAAGATGGTTCACAGCCCTGACTTGGGAAGCTCCTAGGTCTGGGATCTCCAAAGGGCTGCAGCTCTTCTCACCTCTGTTCTCTCCTTCTTGTGACCTGCAACATGGTGAGCAAGGGGCATGTTTCAGACCTATTTGTGTTACAGCTCTTTCAGCCCTACCATTCAGCAGGCCCCAAGTTCCTGCCCCACATCCAGGAAGAATGAGGTATGTGGATAACTGGAGGGTAAGGCAAAGAGGAGCTTCATTGAGCAATAGAACAGCTTAGAGGAGACCTGCAGTAGGTAACTCATATCTGCAGCCAGGATGTTCCAACGAGTGTTCAGCTTTCAGCAGAGAGGAGACCCTGGAGTGAGTAGCTCCTCTGCTCAGCTGCTAATCCCACCATCTGCTCACTTCTCAGCAGAGAGGAGACCCTGAAGTGGGTACCTCCTCTCTAGAGGAAGGACATCCCATCATTTCCCAAGTCTGGTTAAGTCTGGGGTTTTGATGGCCTTTAAAGGGGAAGAAGTGCATGCTGATTGGTCCATGGGTGGTCATGGTGAGCCTGGGAAAAAAGCACCAAAAATTCCCACTCCAGCCTGCAGGGATAGCAGCCCAGGCCCCAGACTTCAGACCTCCTTGGCTTAAAGGTGGGGCTTCACTGGGAACCCGTCCCTTGCCACCCAGGAGCCTGTCCGCGTCTGGCCACCATTTGTAGTGCCATGCCAAGGGGCACCCGCAGGCCAGCACTGAGCTACCCTCTGCGCCCCCCCACTCAGCCTCCCTCCTGCACTTGTCAACACCCAAAGTCCAAAGGGGCGAAGGCAGCAGGGGGCTAGCATGTCAGTCTTGCCCTGACCCTGTGCACACCCAATAGGCTGTGGCAGTGCCCAGGCTTGGCCTCAACTTTGCTCCAAGATCAGGGTGGGTGCAGGGAGTGGGGAGAGTCCAAGCAGCAGGAGCAGGCACTTCCAAGCCTGGGCCCTGAGTGCAGAGATGCCTTGATCCACAGCCATGGCTTGGACAACTGCAGCTGCAGCTCTACCTTAGGGGTTGGGGCTTCTGCCTGCTCCTTGCCCCCATGAGCACAGGGATGTCTAGTCCACAGCCATAGCCATAGGGTGGCTGCAGCTGTGCCCAGGAGGGCAGGGCTCCTACCTGCTCCTGGTCCCCAAGAGGATAGGATGCCTGGGTCCACAGCCATGGCTTGGGCAACTGCAGCTGTACCTGGGAGGGTGGGGCTCTTGCCTGCTCCTGGCCCCCCAAGAGAATAGTTCTTCAGCTGCACCCAGGAAGCATGAAGCTCCTACCCTTCCAACTCAGAAAGGGGCAGGCTTCTGCCTGTCCCTGGCTCCCACCAGCTCTGTGGAGTGTGCAGCCCCAGCCACACCTCCCCCACTGCAGCTGGCATCATGGCAACAGCAGCTCCAGATGGACTGCTGCTGCCATCACTAACACTGACACAATACCATTATCTAATCTAGACTTGGTTCAAATTTCACCAACTGCCCCACTAATGTTCTTTATCTGGTCCAGGATCCCTTCCAAGATCTCACAGTGCACTGAGCTGCCACGTCTCTTCCACCTCCTCCAATCTGGAACAGTTGCTCAGTCTTTGTCTTTCATGACCTTGACAATTTTGAAGAGTACCAGCCAGTTATGTTGTACAGTGTCCCATAATTTGGGTTTATTTGAAGTTTTCTCATAATTAAATTCAGGTTATGGATTTTTAGCAAGAAAACCACAGAAGTCACATTGTGCTCTTCTCAGTGAACCATATTAAAAGGCACACAATGCCAATACATCTCGTTATTGAAGTTAACTTCAGTCACTTGGTTAAGGTACCATCTGCCACATTTTTCTATTGTACAGTTGCTATTTTTCCCTTTGTAATTAATCAGTATTTGTGGGAAGATGCTTTGAGACTATGAAAATATCCTCTTTTGGCTGGGCGCAGTGGCTCACGCCTGTAATCCCAGCACTTTGGGAGGCCGAGGTGGGTGGATCACCTGAGGCCGGGAGTTCAAGGCCAGCCTGATCAACATGGAGATCTACTAAAAATACAAAATTAGCTAGGCATAGTGGCGCATGCCTGTCATTCCAGCTACGTGGGGGGCTGAGCCAGGAGAATCACTTGAAACCAGGAGGTGGAGGTTGCAGTTAGCCGAGATTACGCCATTGCACTCCAGCCTGGGCAAGAAGAGTGAAACTGTCTCAAAAAATAATAATAATAAAGAAAATATCCTCTTTCTCATCATCAGTTTTCCCATCCATTTCAATGTTTACTGAATTTTCTTTCCTGCTATAATTATGATGGTTCCCAAATGATGATTTTCTAATTCTGTCATTGCTCCTACATTTATTAATTGTAATCCCAACTGTAAGGAAGAGCTCTCTCCTTCCCCATATGTTTACTTACATATTTATTTATTTTTTGGAGACAAGGTCTCACTCTGTCAACCAGGCTGGAGGGTAGTGGCATGAACACAGCTCACTGTGCCTTGACTTCCTGGGCTCAAGTGATCCTCTGGCCTCAGCTTCCCTAGTAGCTGGGACTACAGGCATGTACTACCATGCTCTGCTAATTTATTTTTTTGTAGAGACAGAGTCTCACTATGTTGCTCAGGCTGGTCTCAAACTTCAGGGCTCCAGTGATCCTCCTCCCTCAGCCTCCAAAAGTGCTGGGATTATAGGCATGAGCTACCACATACCTGGTCCGGTCCCCCATTTATTTATTTGTATCAGTATATCATGGATATTTACTTTATTTTTCTATTTCTTCTATTAATCCATTACTATAATCACAATGGGTGCAGTGGCTCATGCCTGTAATCCCAGCACTCTGGGAGGCTGATGTGGGCGGATCATGAGGTCAAGAGATTGAGACCATCTGGCCAACATGGCCAAACCCCATCTCTGTAAAAAATACAAAAATTAGTTGGGCGTCACGGCACATCCCTGTAGTCCCAGCTACTTGGGAAGTCAAGGCAGAAGAATCACTTGAACCCAGGAGGCAGAGGTTGCAGTGAGCTGAGATAGCACCACCGTACTCCAGCCTGGGAACAGAGTGATACTTCATCTTCAAAAAAATAAAATTAGCCAGGCATGGTGGTGGGTGCCTATAATACCAACTACTTGGGAGGCTAAGGCAGGAGAATCACTTGAATCTGGGAGGCAGAGGTTGTAGTGAGCCAAGACTGTTCCACTGGGCAAAAGTGAAACTCCATTTCAAAAAAAAATTATTATTGTTATTTATTTTGCTGGTCAAATTCTTCAAGATTTGGCCATTAGGACACCTTCATTCACAATGGTTCCTGTATTATCATATGCCTAGGTCGTTTTTTTAAATTATGATTAAAGAAACAAAAAATTTACCATATTAATCAGTTCTAAGTGTAAACTCACTAGTGTTAAGTATATTCACATTGTTGTGAAACAAATCTGTAGACCTTTTTCATGTTGCAAAATTGAAACTGTACCAATTAAACAACTCTGAATCTTCCCCTCTACTCAGCCCTTGGCAACCACCATTCTACTTTCTGTCTATGATTTGACTACTTTACATACTTCATGTAAGTGGAATCATATAGTATTTGTCTTATGGTGATTGACTTATTTCAGTTATCATAATGTCCTTAAGGATCATCCATGTTGTAGCATGTGACAAGATTTCCTTCCTTTTTAAGGCTGAATAATATTCCACTGTGTATATATGACACATTTTCTTTATTCATGCCATTCATTAGTTGATGGACACTTGAGTTGCTTCCATCTCCTACCTACTATGAATAACACAGCTATACAAGTATATAAATATCTCAAGATCTTTTTTCTTTTTTTTTTTTTTTTTTTTTGCGATAGCTTCTCACTCCACCACCCAGGCTGAAGTGCAGTGGTGCAATCCTTGTTCACTGCAACCTTCGCCTCCTGGGTTCAAGCAACTCTCCTGCCTCAGCCTCCCTAGTAGCAGGAATTACAGGCATGGCCACCACGCCTCGCTAATTTTTGTATTTTTAGTAGAGACGGGGTTTCACCGTGTTGGCCAGGCTGACCTCAAACTCCTGACCTTAAATTGATCCACCTGCCTTGTCTTCCCAAAGTGCTAAGATTATAGGCATGAGTCACCACACCCAGCCAAGATCTTAATTATTTTCAATATATGCCAAGAAGTGGGATTGCTGAATCATATGGCCTGTTCATCTTTTGAGTACTTCCTTACTTTCTGACATTGTAAGATTTTCCATACTCCTCATCTAGTACTCTCCCTGCTCCAGCTCCGGGATCAGCTATTCCTCATTCCCTCCTGCCCTGCCTCCTTTCCTTCTTTTTCTTTTTTTTGACAGGGTCTCACTCTCTTGCCCAGGCTGGAGTGCAATGGTACCATCACAGCTCGCTACAGCCTCAGCCACGACCCTCTGGGCTCAAGCAATCCTCCCAACTCAGCCTCCCAAGTAGCTGGAACTACAGGTACACACCACTATGCCTTGCTAATTTTTGTATTTTTTTGTAGAGATGGGGCTGTTGCCCAAGATGAGCTATTTCTTAAAAGAACTCTGGTTCCTTTTATTGGAGAATAGTCTTTAGGAAGCAAGATTTGGGTGACAGGTGTGCTCATTGCTACTGAGGTAATATTCTAGGTCCTCTTGGTAGATAAAGTAGGAAATTTATATATGCATATACCTATATGTACTTATCTTGATAGATATATATGTATGTATGGAATGTATGTATATATGAGGGTATCTTGTACGTGTATATATATATTTACATACATAATTTATACCATAAATTATATTGATATCTCCTCCAACCCAACACCACAGAGTTCACCCTTTCCTTTCACTTCTCCTTATTGTGTAACTCCTTTCTCCTAAGAAAACTGACTCTCACTATCCATAATATATATCTATTTGCTCAGTCCCAGAATACACATAAACTCATTTCAGAATTGCTAACTCATACCTGGTGAAAAATAAATTTACTAACTACAATAGAGTATTTGTATAAAGTTGTCCCTCAGTATCCATAGAGGACTTGTTCCAGGAACTCCTTTGGCTACCAAAATCCATAGATGCTCAACTCTCTGATAGAAAAAGGCATAATATTTGCACCTAACCTAAGCACATCCTTCTGTATATTTTAAATCATCTTGAAATTATTTATAAAAGCTAATACAATGTAATGTTATGTAAATAGTCGTTAAGCTATAAAAGTTTAGGACAAGCATCTGGTCCATGGCTTATTAGGAACCGGGCCACACGGTGAAGCTTCATCTGTATTTACAGCCACTCCCCATTGTTCAAATTACAACCCGAGTTCCGCCTCCTGTCAGATCAGTGGTGGCATTAGATTCTCGTAGGAGCACTAACCCTATTGTGAGCTGCACATGCGAGGGATCTAGGTTGTGCACTTCTTATGGGAATCTAATGCCTGATGATCTGTCACTGTCCCCATTATCCCCAGACACTTCTGTCTGGTTGCAAAAACCAGGGGTCCTACTTGATTCTACATTATGGTAAGTTGTATAATGATTTCATTATGTATTACAATATAATAATAATAAAAACAGTACACAATAAATTTGAATCATCCCAAAACCACCCCCCCCCCCTGCCCTGGTCCATGGAAAAACCGTGTTCCATGAAACCTCCCTGGAAGAAGATTGGGGACTGTTGGTTTAGGGAATAATGACAAGGAAAAAGCTCTGTACCTACTCAGTACACGCACAATTCTTTTGTCAAATATTTTTTTATCTGAAGTTGGTTGAATCCACAGATGCTGAACCCATGGATAGGGATAGCTAACTGTACAGCACTTTTTGTCTTTAGGCTTACAGCAAACAGCCAAAATACTGCTTCCAAAGTTACTTGGGTTAGTTCTTTCCTTTTCTGCTCCTTCCACTGTGGTTATAATTTATATTTATTCATATTCAGGTGGTTATTCATTTATAATACACTTAGGTTCATCTCTTACTCTTTGCAGTCCATTTTTGGTTAGCCCCACATTCTGGCTGATTGAATTTATTTTTTTATTTTTTGAGAGGGAGTCTCACTGTGTCCCCAGGCGGGAATGCATTGGCATGATATTGGCTCACTGAAACCTCCACCTCCCAGGTTCAAGCAATTCTCCTGTCTTAGCCTCCTGAGTAGCTGAAATTACAGACAGGCACCACCATGCCCAGCTAATTTTTTGTATTTTTAGTAGAGATGGGGTTTCACCATGTTGGCCAGGCTGGTCTCAAACTCCTGACCTCAGGTGATCTGTCTGCCTCAGCCTCCCAAAGTGCTGGTATTACAGGTGTGAGCCACCATGACTGGCCTGGTTGATTTTAATTATTTATTTTTTGGATAGATGAAATATTAATATGGTCCTGAAAGAGCTATTCAAAAACATATTCATTACAGTGTCACTCCTACATCATTCCTTCCACCACATTCCCAAGTACCTCTCTGCACCCCATCCCATATAACCAAGCTCATTAGTTTCCAGTTTATGTGTAAATAACATACATGTATGTTCCCTCATTTCCCTTTCTTTCTTTTGTAAAAAACATTATGGTATTGATATTAATTTATACTTTCCTTTCTAAATTAATTTAATTCACTTTATTTAATTCTGAAACCACTCCAAAGTGATTTAAAGAAACCTGCCTCATTTGTTTCTTCTTTGTTTGGTTTTTAGAGACAGGGTCTTGTTCTGTCGCCCAGGCTGGAGTTCAGTGGCATGATCACAGCTCACTGCTGCCTCAACCTCCCAAGTTCAATCCATCCTCGAGCCCCATGATCCAGAGTAGCTAAGATTATAGGCACACACCACCACACCTGGCTAATTTTTGAATTTTTTTTTTTTTTTCTGAGATGAAGTTTTGCTCCTGTTACCCAGGCTGGAATGCAGTGGCACAATCTCGGCTCACCACAACCTCTGCCTCCTGAGTTCAAGTGGTTCCCCTGCCTCAGCCTCTCAAGTAGCTAGGATTACAGGCATGCACCACCACGCCCAGCTAATTTTTTGTATTTTTAGTAGAGACGGGGTTTCTCCATGTTGGTCAGGCTGGTCTTGAACTCCCGACCTCAGGTGATCCACCCATCTTGGCCTCCCAAAGTGCTGGGATTACAGGTGTCAGCCACCGCACCTAGCCTTTTAAATTTTTTTTTAAAACAGTCTCACTCTGTCACCTACACTGGAGTACAGTGGCAAGATCTCGGCTCACTGCAACCGCTGCCTCCTGGGTTCAAGAGATTCTCCTGCCTCAACCTCCTGAGTAGCTGGGATTGATTACAGGTGCCAGCCATCGCACCTGGTTAATTTTGTATTTTTAGTAGAGATGAGGTTTCACCATGTTGGTCAGGCTGGTCTTGAGCTCCTGACTTCTTGATCCACCCACCTCAGCCTCCCAAAGTGCTGGGATCACAGGCATGAGCCACCACACCTGGCCAATTTTTGGATTTTTTTGTAGAGACAGCATCTCACTTTGTTGCCCAGGCTAGAAGTTCTGGCCTCACCATCCTTCCATCTTGGCCTCCCAAATTCTGGGATTACAGTGTAATCCACTGCCTGTAAACCAATGCCTTAGTGTTTTCTTGACTGCTCTTGTGTATTCATTTTGTCATGTGAACTTTAGCGTCAGTTTGATTAACTTACTAAAAGAGCTTCTTGAAATTTTTACTGGGATTGTATTAAACTTATAAATTAATTTAGAGAGAATCTCTAAATTAACTGACATATTTATGATGTTGAATCATCCTATTCAAGAACATTGTAGTAGTCTGTGTTCACACTGCTCATAAAGACATAGCCGAAACTGGGAAGAAAAAGAGATTTTAAGCCGGGTGGGGTGGCTCGTGCCTATAATCCTTGCACTTTGGGAGGCTGAGGCGGGCAGATCACTTGAGGTCAGGAGTTCAAGACCAGCCTGCCCAACACGGTGAAACCCCACCTGTACTAAAAATACAAAAATTAGCTGGTCATGGTGGTGTGCACCTGTAATACTATCTCCTCGGGAGGCTGAGGCAGGACAATCACTTGAACCCAGGAGGCGGAGATTGCACTGTACTGCAGCCTGGGCAACAGAGTGAGATTCCATCTCAAAAAAAAAAGAAGAAGAAGTTTTAATGGCATTATAGTTCCATGTGGCTGAGGAAGCCTCACAATCATGGCAGAAGGCAAGGGGGAGCAAGTTACGTCTTACACAGATGGCAGCAGGCAAAAAGAGAGACAGAGCTTGTTCAGGGAAACTCCACCTCATAAGCCATCATATCTCTTGAGACTTATTCACTATCATGAGAACAGCATGGGAAAGACCTGCCCCCATGATTCAATTACCTCCCACTGGGTCCCTCCTACAACACGTGGGAATCAAGATGAGATTTGGGTGGGGACACAGCTAAACCGTATCATTTTGGGTCCCAAATCTCATGGATAGTCATTAATAATATTAGTCTGTAGTTTTCTTTTTACACCATCTCTATAATGTTTAGATGTAAATATTACACTTCATAAAAACTTTTCAGAAATTTTCCTTCATTTAATTTTTTAATATTAATCTTTCTAGGTATACAGTAGGTGTATATATTTATGGGTTCTGAATTTATACAACATTGTGTCTATCTGCCATTTGAAGGTTTAGTAGAATTCCCCATGAGATAATCTAGGCCTGTACTTTTTGAGGAATAATTCCTTAATAGGGTTCTCTACTTCTTCTATAGAAAGTGGTTTTTTCAAACTTCCATTTTTTTATCAATTTTGGTAATCTAGTATTTACCCAGGAAATCACCCGTTTCATCAAATTTTTTAAATGTATTTGCAGAGAGGACTGCAAAGTCTGTTGTAATTATTTTTTCTGTTTCAGGGGCTATTTTTCTATTATCATTTCTTATTTTGTGTATTTGTATTTTCTCCCCTTTTCTTCTTCTTTATGTTAGCTAGTGGTTTGTCTATTTTGGTAATTTTTTCAAAAAACCTTAAAAGCAAAATGGTTTGAAGAATTACTGTGATTCCACAAGAGGGTGACTAGAATCAACAATAATATTATATATTTTTAAATAACTAAAAGCATAATTCTGTTCTTTGTAACAAAAAGAAAGGATAAATGTTTGTGGTAATCGATACCCCATTTACCCTGATATGATTATTATACATCATAAGCCAATGTTACAATATCTCATGTACCCCATAAATATATACACCTATTGGCTAAGCACAGTGGCTCGCTCATGCCTATAATCCCAGCACTTTGGAAGGTCAAGGTGGGTTGATCACCTGAATTCAGGAGTTCAGCACCAACCTGGCCAACATGGTGAAACCCCATTTCTACTAAAAATACAAAAAAATTAACCAGGCTTCGTGGCAGGCATCTGTAATCCCAGCTACTCAGGAGGCTGAGGCAGGAGAATCGCTTGAACCCAAAAGGCGGGGGTTGTAGTGAGCCGAGATCATGCCATTGCACTCCAGCCTGGGCAACAAGAGTGAAACTCCGTCTAAAAAAAAAAAAAAAAATCCAAAGTGTTGAGTTCAGTACAGGGCAGCTTCCCTGTTCTGTTAATTAAACTTTAGGACATTAAAATGGGCTAAGGGAGATGACTGGGTAGAAAGTATTATTTGCTTCCCAGACTACAAAAAAAGAAAAAAGAAAAAAAATACACACACACACACACACACACATACATATATATACACACCTACTTTGTACCCACAAAAATTAAAAAATAAAAAGAAGAAATATTGCTATTCAGTCTCTCTCTAAAACTAATACATAGAACCAAACATAATACTCTAGGTGTAAAAACAGAGACTCAGCTTCTTCATTCAAGATACTTCAAATTCTTTTTTTTTTTTTTTTTTTTTTAGACAGAGTTTCATTCTTTTTGCCCAGTCTGGAGTGCAATGGCATAATCTCGGCTCACTGCAACCTCTGCCTCCTGGGTTCAAGCAATGCTCCTGCCTCAGCCTCCCAAGTAGCTGGGATTACAGGCATGAGCCACTGTGCCCAGCCTGCGATGTTTCATATTCTTTTTTTTTTTTTTTTGTCACATTGTTGACTCACACTAAACTGTCAACCAAAACCCATAAATAATTTTTAACACATTTTGCTGTCAAACCATATACCTTCCATCTTTGAGCTTGTAAAATTGGTTTTCTTGATCTACATTTGCCTTTAATAAACTTCACCTTATTAGATTCTGTCTCAAGAGATCCTGTCATTCCATGCATTCATTTATTCAAATCAACATATTCTTGAGTCCCTACTATCTGCCAGGCATTGTGCCAAGGTCAGCACTTACAGGCACATAAATAAGGGATACAAAGTAATTGCTGCTACAAGGGAGAATTTTTTTTTTTAAAGCTGTTTATGCAGAGAAGGAGCCACAGGATGCAAGGCTGGGGGAATCAGGAAAAGGTCAAGAGGGAAGGAGACTTTTCGCTGTTTTTTTAAGGATGTCTGCCAGTTGCAGAAGGGGACATGGGCAGGGGTGATGGAAGGAGGAAGGGTTGGAAGACATACAGTATCTCAGAGGAACAGCCAGGTGAGGAGGTAGCGTGTGGGAGGAGCTGTCAGTGGCAGGTGGTGGTGTTGAGAAACAGGTCAGCCCCGACCACCAGCACTCAGACTAAGGCTTAATGACCTTCAACAGGATAGTGTGAAGTTGTGAAACAGGAGAGTGAAACTGTATGACCGGCATCCCGGAATAAAAAGAACAGCATGCAGGTCGAAGAAGGCAACGAGGAGCCCAGGCAATAATTCAAGCAAAGAAGATAAGCACCTAAAGTGAAGCAGCACCAGTGAGCAAAGGACAAACTCCAGAAACAAGTCAGAGATGACTGACAGGATGTAGGAAGCGACGAAAGGAGAGGAGCCAGAAAGTCAGGCCTGAATGACCGGCTGGCTGGTGATGCTTTAACTGGGATGGAGAGGTCATGAAGAGCAGCACTGGGGACAAGTCAACAGCTTGGTTTTGAGAGTCTGAGCTATTTGTAGAACACCAGCGTATAGATGTTCCACAGCCATTTGGCAAAACACAGGTCTAGAGCACAAGAGCTGGGGGCAGCGTGGGAGATCCATGTTTGAGAGTATCTAGGTATAAGTTGCCAACGAGACAACTACCATCTACCGAGCACTTCCTACATGCCAGGTATTGTGCTAAGCACTATGCTACATCCTTTATACATATGTTTTCACTTCATATTTACCCCGGGAAGAAATATTTTTCCTATTTTACAGAAATGGAAATCAAGGTTCAGAACAATATGCCCACAGTCACAGGGCTGCTCAGTGACAGAACAAGGGTTTGAATTCATGGCTGATGCTAAATCCTAGGCTCTACAGCAACCCAAAAAGTAAGGTGAGCTCTAAGAGTTTTTGGCAGAAAAGGAAGTGGCGACTGATGATAATGCATCAAGGTTTCAGAGGAGAGGAAGAGGGCTGCATTCTCTGATCAGGAGTGTAGGGAAGTGTGGAGGTGGGAAGAGGGAAGCTGAAGGAGTTCAAATGTAGCTACCCCACGAGTCATTCATTCCTATGAAGTAGGCCAGTTTATCTGCTGAGGATGAAGGGAACAGGAATAATGAAGGAGGCTTCAGGAAAGGGTCAGAGACTGGCAGCAGCCCCTGTGAGATGCTGGAAAGAACACTGACTGCTAAAGCTTCCTGGCAGCACCAAGCACTCAGCTAAGACGTGATGTCATCATTTCATAATTGACGTGCTGTAGACACGCACAACAGGCCTGGGCCATGAGCAGGGGAAACCAAGAATTGGCTAAACTACAACTGAAAATAATCAGAGGAGAAGCAGTGACCACCAGGGCAAAGGAAGTGAGCATGGTGTTGAAGTGACTGACTGACAATAAAGTTTGGGCCAGGGAGAAGAAATTAAGAGAAGGTGGATAAGCCTTAAGAAGATAGAAGACAGAAGGAAAGGACAACTCGATGGAATGAAAAAATAAGGTAATGGGAATGGAGGACTGTGAAAGCTGGAGTTTTGAGCAGAGTAGAGTTTCAGAGCACAACATTTCAAGGGTGGGGAAATTCTGTGGAGTAAGTTGCAAGTGTGGCCTCGGTATATGGCCTTGTCGAAGTGGCATGGAGGGGGACAGTCATTACAGTGGGGACAGTCCAGGAACTGGGAGGCTAGACTATGGATCCTGAAGTCCTCTCTAGAGAATGGTAGAGACTAAGCTGCTGACGCTATTTAGTGTTCTGTCCAGATTCACATAACTTTATTCTTTTTACTTTTGTTTAATTTTTATTTTTTGTAGAGATGGAGTCTTGCTATGTTGCCTCGACCCCCTGGCCTCAAGCCATCCCCCTGCCTTGGCCTCCCAAAACACTGGGATTATAGGTGTGAGCTACCACACCCAGCTTTCACATACCTCTAAAAACTAGTATGTCTTCTATTAAATCATTAATGAAATTTTTTTTTTTTTTTTTTGAGACGGAGTTTCGCTCTGTTACCCAGGCTGGAGTGCAATGGCGCGATCTCGGCTCACCGCAACCTCCGCCTCCTGGGTTCAAGCAATTCTCCTGCCTCAGCCTCCCGAGTAGCTGGGATTACAGGCATGCGCCACCATGCCCAGCTAAATTTTTGTATTTTTAGTAGAGACAGGGTTTCACCATGTTGACCAGGATGGTCTCGATCTCTTGACCTCATGATCCACCCGTCTCGGCCTCCCAAAGTGCTGGGATTACAGGCATGCGCCACCATGCCCAGCTAATTTTTGTATTTTTAGTAGAGACAGGGTTTCACCATGTTGACCAGGATGGTCTCGATCTCTTGACCTCATGATCCACCTGTCTCGGCCTACCAAAGTGCTGGGATTTTAGGCGTGAGCCACTGCGTCCGGCCATTAATGAAAAAATTTTAATTGAAGATAGGCCTTTGGCATGTCATCGCTGTCTGCATGCTGACATGAATCTGTTAAATGGCATCTAGCAGCGATGAGAGCTTCACAAGTGAGCAGGGCTAGTGTTATCCACAGATAAAGGGTTACACTACCCTTCTTTAGGTTGCTGCCTTTTCCTTTATTTCTAATTTAGGGAGTCAAGCACTAAACTAAGTGTCTGTCTCCCTTTGACCTGAAAATATCTGTACTTTTCATCCAGATATTTTGGGGGCAGGCAAGACCATGTTCTTGCTATAAATGCCCACTGCCAACTCTGAAGAAACTGACTTAAGGACAAAGTAGATAATTGTGAAGGCCAGCCATGCCATCCACTTCTCCCACAAAGCAATTTGTCTTCAAAGAGGCCTATGGGGCAAGCCTGGGCCCTGAGTGGCTCTGCTGCTTGGTTTGAACAACATATTAGGCCTTCTCTTTTTATAGCAGGTGAAATACCATATGCATTTTACAGGAGGCTGTTACTCTGTGAAAGCTGAACTAATGATTTCATTTCTTCTTCCCTTTTTTCTGGCTCATTATTTTTTAAAATTATAACTTATATAAAAGGCAGGTATGTAAAATAGGGAAAAGCAGAGCTTCTGTGATTAGGCCAGGGTTGGGAGTCCAAAGCCCAGCTCACTTTCCCTGTGTTTCTCCACCCTCAAACCCCCACCCCTACTCTCCAGCCATCTAAAGTAACTTAAGGGCTTCGCAAAGCAGCTGAAAACAAGAACCAAAACAGATATAAACACCAAAAAAAAAAAAATGCATTTTGTTTCCTTCTAACACTATCATTTTACACAAGTCTATTATTCAGTGACAAAAAGATACAGCAGTCTCAGCAAAATGAAAATATCGGGAATATTGAGAAACAGATCTTGCTGATTCTGGGGACAGTGTCCATAGGCACTCAGAATGGTCCAGCATTTGACATACCATTGTAGGCTTTTCTACAATCCAGCCTCTAACAAAATTAGGCCATCCCAAATCCCTGTTCATAGAATTGTTTACCTTCATACCAAGAAGGTTGGGAAAGCACCAAAATCTGCATGTGGCATGTGCCCAGTCAGTCTTCAATGAGTTCCCATTGTGACACCTAAAGTTCTTGAGAGGTTCTCCAAAACAAACAAAGAAAAAAACATGTTGGCCAGTGTGGTGGCTCATGCCTGTAATTCTAGTACTTTGGGAGGCTGAGGTGGGCAGATCACTTGAGGCCAGGAGTTAGAGACTAGGTTGGCCAGCATAGTAAAACCCTGTCTCTACTAAAAATGCAAAAAAAATTGGCCAAGTGCAGTGGCTCACACCTGTAATCCCAGCACTTTGAGAGGCTAAGGCAAGTGGATAGCTTGAGGTCAGGAGTTCGAGACCAGCTTGGCCAACATAGCAAAGCCCCATCTCTAATAAAAATACAAAAATTAGCCAGGCATGGTGGCAGGCACATATAATCCCAGCTACTTGGGAGGCTGAGGCAGGAGAATCGCTTGAACCTAGGAAGCAAAGGTTGCAGTGAGCCGAGATTGTGCCACTGCACTCCAGCCTGGGCGACAGAGCCAGACTCTGTTTCAAAAAAAAATAAAAACCATGTCAGCAAGGCCTGTGGTTGTTCCATGTGTACTAAATGTACACGCTGTCTATGACAGCATGCCTTCCTTATTGAGGAGAAGAAAATCAAAGTATTGAACACACCAGCACAAAGTCAGAAAACTAAACAAATAAATGAAGCTCTTTTGCATAATAAAAAAAGAAAAAAGAACTTGATCTTGAATATGATCCTGGATCTTGGTCAAGAGAGGCAAAGTAGGAGTGATCAGATTCCAGATTCCAACCAGGCTCACAGTGATAGTGTAGCTAACAGCTCCTGGGGTAGCTGCCCAGCCCACCATTCCCTTTTCTTTAAGAACCCTCCTCTGCACACACAGTGGTGGGTCCTATGACCAGGTTGGCATTGTATCATGCCCTCTACTGGCCACAGCTGACTGGTCTGGCAGAGTTGATTGGTGAAGCCCAGCTAATCCCTGGAATTTTTTGAACTGGCATTTAGGAATAAAATCAGTCTCCCTCCTCCTCCTTCATCTCTCTCAAAGTTGTAAGATATAAAAGTTAGACGTTGCCATAGGCCATGTTGCCCACCTGAGAAGGAAAAACCAGCTCTAGTAAAAGAGAATAAAGCCACCACAATCAGAGAATAGATATGTGGGGGAAAAAAGCCACCACAGAACAGAGGGAGAGATCCTGCTAGTGTTAGAGTTCTTGATTTCATTGTTTCTGCTGTATCCCTGCCCTTTCCATAGTTTAGTTTTTCTACCTGTCCTTGGATTCCATGAGTCAATAAAGTCCACTTCCTATCTCTGCTAGTTAAAGTTGAGTTCTTCGCACTTGTAACCAAACTAATTAAAAAAAAAAAAGACAAAGACAGTTGGTACATGGTACGTGTATGACTGTGTTGAACTAATCTCATTCCAGAGTTTCATGACTAACTTGTTCTGGGGAAGCTAAAAGGATGCCAGTGTAATAGAAGTTTAGAACAACGGAAGGTTTTCATGGTAACCACCCTCTGAGTCAGGCCTCCGGAGAAGAAAAGTAGACACAATAAGAGTTAAGGCTGTCTGAGAAGGATTCTGGCTTGATGAGACTGGATGTCTCAAAAGTTGTGAGAACAGCGATAGTACCAAGAAGTGGCTGGTGGAAGGAAGCTTTAGCAATCCCATAGTCTCCATCAGCTTTCTCCAAGACATTCCAAATAACCCTATGATTTTAGGTAAAACTCTTCTAGTACAGATAATTCTGTCCAGAATCTTCATTTGTGCAAGAAATCTTGACCTTGAAAGCTTTCTTACCACCAAATATAACTTCCTGCCTGTTTTTCTTTGGGGCCTGGCCTTCCTTCCAAACAAGTTTGTAAACCCGGCCTCAGTTCTCTATCTCCTCCAAGAGCCAAGTTCACAGAATTCCTGCAGAAGACTTTCTTGGTTAGAGTTGCAAAAGCACCAATAGGACTTCACCAGAAAAGTGTGTGGTATCTACTGTTCCTAGCAGAGGAACAGCCAGGGAGGGGCTCTATGTTTTCCTGCTGGCAACAAGAAAAGCAAACAAGAAGAGCAGAGAGCTTTTGTGGTATGCTAGAGAGACACTTCAGGAGAAGACATGAATGGCTCAGGAAGGAAATTAGTTTTACGGTGAAACCAGATACCTGTTTAGAACTCTGAGACCCTCTAGAAGCAGGAGATGAGGAGATGGGGGTAGGGAAGTTGCTGAGAAACTAAGAGGAAGGCTGGAGATTTGGAAACCTTATGTTATTATTGGCCTAAATTCTGCCAGTAAACACCCTATTGTATTTCTTTTCTATTAACTCTTTCAGCCCTTTACTGAACCTAGAAAAGCTATTTGTTCATTTAATTGGATGGCTAATTGGGTACAAATAAAGTTCCCAAGTAAAAATATCCTTAAATTTCTTCTTCCTTGTATGGACAGGGTTCTTTGTACAGTAGTCTCCCTTACCCATGGTTTTGCTTTCCACAGTTTTCAATCACCCATGGTCAACCACCGTGTGAAAATATTAAATAGAAAATTTCAGAAGTAGGCTCACACCTATAATCCCAGCACTTTGGGAGGCTGAGGCAGGTGGATCACTTGAAGTCAGGAGTTTGTGACTAGCCTGGCCAATATAATGAAACCCTGTCTGTACTAAAAATACAAAAATTAGCTAGGTATGGTGGTATGCATCTGTAATCTCAGCTACTTGGGAGGCTGAGGCAGGAGAATTGCTTGAACCTGAGAAGCAGAGGTTGCAGTGAGTCGAGATTGCGCCACTGCACTCCAGCCTGGGGGACAGAGCAAGACTCTGTCTCAAAAAAAAAAAAAAAAAGGAAAAAGAAAGAAAATTCCAAAAATAATTCCTAAGCTTTAAATTGCAACCAGCCATGGTGGCTCATGCCTATAATCCCAGCACTTTGGGAGGCTGAGGTGGGTGGATCACCTAAGGTCAGGAGTTCAAGACCAGCCTGGCCAACATGGTGAAACCCCATCTCTACTAAAAATACAAAAATTAGCCAGACGTGGTGGCACTTGCCTATAGTCCCAGCTACTGGGGTGGCTGAGGCAGGAGAATCAAGTGAACCCAGGAGGTGGGAGGCAGAGGTTGTAGTGAGCTGAGATCACGTCACTGCACTCCAGCCTGGGCAACAGAGCGAGACACTGTCTCAAAAATAAATAAATAATAAATAATAAATAATAAATAAATTGTCCAACACTGTGAGTAGTGTGATGAAATCTTGTGCCATCCCACTCTGCTTCACCCATGATGTGACTCATCCCTTTGTCCAACATATCCAAACTGTCTATGCTACCTGCCACCTTCTTCTTGGAATGACTGCCAAGGTATCACAGTGCTTGTGTTCAAGTCACCTTTGTTTTACTCTATAATGGCCTCAAAGTATAAGAACAGTGAAGCTGGAAGTCCAGATATGCCAATAGATGCTATAAACTTTCACCTTTAAGTGAAAAGGTGAAAGTTCTTGACTTAATAAGGAAAGAAAATAAAATCACATGCTGAGATTGCTAAGATTTATGGTAAGAACAAATCTTTCATCCATGAAATTATGAAGATGGAAAAAGGAATACATGCTAGTTTTGCTGCCATACCTCACACTGCAAAAGTTTCGGCCACAGTGTGTGATGAATGCTTAGTTAAGTTGGAAAAGACATTAAGTTTGTGGGTGGAAGACATGAACAGAAACAGGCTCTGACCGATGGCAGTCAGGTTCAGTACTATCCATGGTTTCAGGCATCCACTGGGGATCTTGAGATGGATCTCCCTTGGATAAGGGAAGGTTAATGTATTAGTATTCAGTGCAATGGTCGAAAGATAATATATCAGAAAGTAATGAGCTGAAGATTTTCTGAAAGATATCATCTCTTAAACTTATTTTTAAATTTCCATCAGTTGTAATTCTTAAGCTCAACAAAGAGTGAGAACTGCTGCTAGGAAATAGAGATTCACATTTAACCCTGTGGTACTTTTAAGAAGCAGGTACGTTGTTGCATATACGCTTCGGTAGAGATTGTTAACCATCTAATAGGAAAGCTCAATTTCGTCAGTCGAGTCTGAGAAGCCCTTAATTACTGAGAATCAAAAGAGCAGAATGTCTGTAGACATTTTGGATTTGTTTAAAAAAAAATGTTAAGTGAAATTTTCATCAGTTATGAGTCTCCAAACACTCTGCTCCTTCACAAGTACATGTTACAAGGTAAGTGCCCAATAAATGCATGTGAATGAATAGATGAATGAAGTATCACTCTATAGTCTAAGGGTATCCCTCAACCTAGAAATGGGAGATAGAGTCCACTCTCAGGGCCTGTGAAATTGGTTCTCTATTCCCTTACCACATCTACCTACTGAAAGTTATATCCATGACCACTTCAAGGGAGGTTGGTTTGAGGGATAACAAACAAGAGAATGTATTCAGGAAAGTGTCAGTTTGAGCCTTTGGTACTTACAGCCTAGACAACAAGGCCAACCATGGCAGATGAAGCATTTCTAGTGTTCCCTAGACCCTCTGAACTGCCTGAGGGAGTGGCACCTGGCTAACAGTGCCCTATCACTGGTCCACATGCCTGGCCAGCCCCTCACTCACCACGAGGAACATAAAGCTGCCTGATAGCTTGCTGCCAGGGTGCATCTGTTTAGCTGGCATTGCCTCCTGTGGGAACAAAGCCAATGAGCCTGGATGGGGAGAGGAGAAATCAAGCAGGATAGAAAAAAGAAGGTGGGGAATCTGGTGCTGTGTTGCACTGTACACTTAACATTTGTATAGCAAAGCACAGAGGAATTCATTGTGAAATGTCTGGAAGCCTCTAATTGGCCCGGTGTTGCCACTACTACTCCACGGAAGGCACAAGGCCCTTAGGAGTGATGTTTCACTTGCCAATCTTCTTCCTCACTCACTTTATGTCCCGCTTATGGAGATGAGACCAGACCAGACCAAAACTCTTCGTGTGTGTGTGTGTGTGTGTGTGTGTGTGTGTGTGAGAGAGAGAGAGAGAGAGAGAGAGACAGAGAGAGAGAGAGTCTTACCCTGTGGTCCAGGCTAGAGTGCAGTGGCAAGAACATGGCTCACTGCAGCCTCAACCTCCTGGGCTCAAGTGATCCTCCTACTTTAGCCTCCCAAGGTGGCTGGGACCCCAGGCATGCATGCCACCATGCCCAGCTACCTTTTT
>NW_016107956.1:662052-670356 GCF_001604975.1 Cebus imitator | reverse complement strand
TTGAGATGGAATCTTGCACTGTCACCCAGGCTGGAGTGCAGTGGCGCGATCTGGGCTTACTGCAACCTCTACCTCCCAAGTTCAAGTGATTCTCCTGCCTCAGCCTCCCGAATAGCTGGGATTATAGGTGCCCGCCACCATGCTCGGCTAACTTTTTTTTTTGCATTTTTAGTAGAGACAGGGTTTCACTATGTTGGCAAGGCCGGTCTCAAACTCCTGACATTGTGATCCATCCGCTTCAACCTCCCAGAGTGCTGGGATTACAGGCATGAGCCACCGCGCCTGGCCTAATTTTTTTTTTTAATTGTAGAGACAGGGTCTCATCAAGCTGCCCAGGCTTAACTCCTGGGCTCAAGCAATCCTCCTGCCTCAGCCTCCCAAAGTGCTGTGATTATAGGCGTGAGCCACTATGCCTGGCCTCTTCCTGTATTTCTAAGGGACTGCCAAGTGCATGAATCTTAATGTGGAATTTCAATTTCTACTTTTCTATTTGGAGGAAAACTGGTATGGAAAGTCTGCCAGATCTTATGTTCAAAAGGTTAAGGTTCAGACAATCAATTTCCTGTCAACCATCATTTTCATAAACCATTCCCCCAACTTTCAGCCTCCCAGGCCATTCACACAACAACTGAACATAGGTTCACTCTTCCCCACAAGTAAGATATCTGAATCACCTCAATTTTCCCAAGTTTGACACTCTGAACATCTAGTTTATCTTTTTCTTGTTTTTCTTTTGTTTCTGAGAGGAAGTCTTGCTCTGTCGCCTAGGCTGGAGTGCAGTGGCGCATTCTTGGCTGACGGCAACCTCTCCCTCCCAGGTTCAAGCGATTCTCCTGCCTCAGCCTCCCAAGTAGCTCGAATTACAGGTACCCGCCACCATGTCTGGCTAATTTTTGTATTTTTAGTGGAGACAGGGTTTCACAATGTGGGCAGAGCTGGTCTCGAACACCTGACCTTGTGATCTACCTGCCTCAGCCTCCCAAAGCACTGGGATTATAGGCATGAGCCTTAGCGCCTGGCCTATCTTTTTTTTTTTAAGAGATGGGTCTCTCTCTGTCATCCAGGCTGGAGTACAGTCATCAGTCATGTGCAGTCACAATACCCTGCAGCCACTAACTCCTCGGCTCCAGTGGTCCTCTTGCCTCAGCCTCGCAGGCAGTTGAAACTAAGGGCATGCGCCACCATACCTGGCTACTTCATCTTCACTGGCCTGTGAGCTCCAATAGGGCACAGACTGTGTTACTGGATTTCTATGGATTTCCTGATCCTGGCACAGTGACTGGCAAACACAGTAATTCAGAGAATATCCAGTGAGTGACTGCTTGCATGCATGTACTAGACGAGCAGGAAAAGAAATCTGGTGTCAATGAGCAGATGGGTTGGTAAATGTTGAGTCCTTTTCATATCAGTATACCCTATCTATCTTTCCCTATAAACTCCTTGGAAGCACAAACTGAGTGTTTTTCAATTCTTTTATCCATTCCCTCTTAATAAATTACTGATTTATGAATAATGAATAACTGAATAAATGAATCCTCATTAGCCCAACCATATTACAATCTCAGGTCTCTCAAAACCCCCCAATACAAGCACCAAAGCTGTTTTTAAAGAAAGTTCAGCCCCCCAAAAAACACTTGCAGAAATCCATGTTGGCACGTTTACAACGTTCAAAGAACACCACCAATACCAAGTAGCAGAGAAAACAAATAGCTTTGAGGCAAATGCAGATTGGGGAAACTGTGATCTATAGGAAGCCTGGCCAAGCCATAGGAAATGGGGGATGACAGCCAGGGTGGCAGTAGCCAAAACTTGTGGATAATTCACGGTCCAAATTAACCACGCCATTTAAAGGGATTGCATTGAAAGCACTGACAAGGACCAATTCTGTGAGTTTTTTGCCAGATATGTTGAGGCCAGGCCTCTGTGTAGGAAATGCGGTAGAAGAAAATTTTAACACGCATGGCTATACATAGTGGCAAAGGATTGCAAACAGAAGCCAACAGTAGGTAGAGGGAAGCCAGGATTCAGAAGGCAGGGTTTTTCTCTGCTGCAGGGTTCCCTTATAATTAACCAATTAAGGCCATAGCTCCATTTCCCGTGGCAGTTTTCTCTGCCATAGAGAATGAGGTCACAGCCCTAACCACACAGACCTATAAAGCATCTGGGTGATGAAGAATAGCTTTAGATATACTTGAATCACTCCCAAGAGGTGACTGGATACATATGTGGCATTCATAGCCTCAGCAGGAATTCTCAGAAGAATTAAAGTGTACTCTGATACTAGCTTTTAAATCCCTGTTTACATCCTTATCTCAAGGACTCTAAAAAAAATAAATTGAATATAACTGGATCTATTAAGCAACCCTGGAGGCTGGAATAGGTCAAACAGGGCCCCATGGATTCTAAAATAACCAATTCCACTATTATTCAGTAGCACTAAATGTAGTACTGTATGTAAAATGAATTATTTAATATAGAATGTGAAAGAATTATTTAAACTACAAGGAACCATTCAAATTTAACGTATTACTATTATATTTAGATGATGTTTTCTCAGAGAAACCAGAAGTACTCACTGGCTATCAGAGTTCAAATCTAACAAAGAGGAACAGATGTACATTAGCTTGTGGAGGGGGCAGAGGGAAGTTTACCGGATGGGTAGAAAAATCAAATATCAGAGAAGGAAAAGAGGCATTACTGCATTATTCTATGGATCGATTAATTAAAAAGTTATGCATCTGTTGTTTTTATGAAGATTCCACTACCACCACAAAAAGATGACTCTCCCATTCCCCTTTTCCCTTATGCCCTTACGTTTTTCAAGAACTGGAGGTCAGGGGATATTTATGGAAGCACCAAAGCATGAAA
The DNA here is from genome assembly GCF_001604975.1 of Cebus imitator. NCBI lineage: Eukaryota > Metazoa > Chordata > Mammalia > Primates > Cebidae > Cebus > Cebus imitator. The sequence continues at coordinate 667,488 of NW_016107956.1, read as the reverse complement.
CAGACGGCCAAGCCTCTTAGTTTACGTGCCTCTTCAGTCGAAAGGTTTTGAAGTGAAAATGTGCAGAAAACAAAGATTAGGACCAACTCTGTGCTGGTTTCCTCCTCCTAAACAGACAGTGGGACCATCAAGAGCTGAGTTTTGTTGTTGTTATTAAGTTGGGGCAGGAGGTATAAGACGACTAAAAGAGCTTCTGCTACAATTCGTGAATGAGTCAGACTTACGCAGCTAAAGAACAGGGGCAGCCCAAAGGCAGAGAGTCAGAAAAGAGGAACCAGAATATTGGAATCACTCAGAGGTAGGCTTCCTGGCTCTTCTGTGTTTCAACTCTTAGACTATAGCTCTTTGTTAACAATCCCCTTAAATGTGTTGAAACAGAAATGATGCAAAGATGAGGTGCCCTGCAGTGCAGACGGGATGTAAGCTCTGCCCTTCACTGAAGGTTGTGACACCCCTTGGCCAAAGGAAAATTCCGACTCAGTTAGGTTGGGACAGCATTTCTGCAGTTTTCCTCCGTGTTAGGAACAAGGCTGGGCAGGGGGGCCAGAAATGGGGAGGGTTCTGTGGCAGGTCAGGCTGCAGAGCTTCTTAATTAGAAACAGGAATTAAGGAAGGAGTCTGTAGTGTAGCTGGAGAAATAAAACCTTATACACGAATTCATGAGAATGGTTATTTCTGGGGAAAAGGCTGGAATGGTGGGAACCAAAGGCGCTGCAGTCCTCCTTGTAATGTTCATATTTAACAAGACAATGTATTCATATGTTGAGTAAAAATTGATTTAAAAAATCTTAAATTTCAGAGAGTCACAGAGGGAAGAAAAAGAGAGATTGAAAGAAAAGGAGGGAGAGAGAAATGAAGAAAGACACAACTAGCAGCATAGGTTTCCCTGGATGCTGGGCTAAGACAACCCGCAGGAGTGGGGCTTAGCTGCAGTGGAAGATATGTGAAGCAAATCTTGAGGGGGAAGCATCTCAAACCAGAATTTCCTGGGTCACAGAAAAGCAATGGAATAAACAGAACTGTGAGAGAAACAAGTGGGGAGGAAATGACCCCTTGTCAGCCCTAGCCCATACTGCCTGTCAGATTGAGGCCCCAGTTCCTCTGCTCTCGAATGGGTGCACATGCTGGCTCCTTGGGACTGGGCCCAGGACCTAGGTCTCCTCTCACTCTGTAGTTCCTCTCAGACAACCATGTCCTTGATTGCAGAGAAATCTACTGCCCCGGACTCAGAAAGAGATTCAGACATGAAGAAGGCACTTCACATGGACCATCTACAGTCCCTTGCCCTCTCAAACTTTCTACCAATGCAGTACCACCCCATCCTCCCTTGGCTCCGCTGATTAGCTCCTGAAATAGATGAGCACTTTTGTCAAATATCCAGGTATTCCCTGAGGATTTCCTTTGGGAGAATCTCTGGGGAGGATGGAGACACCCCCTCTTCTGGAAGGAGGTGATATCTGCATTATGGTCCTGTCCTCTGGGTTCAGGTAAGCTATCAGGGAAGGTCACGGCCCAGCGTAGCTGTGGGCAGGCGGCCCTTCTGATTTCTCCTGGTTCACCCATCTGCACCGCAAGAACCACCTTAGCCCTCTTGGGGTTCTGCGGGCGATTTGCTCTGGGTCCCTAGAGGATGGGGGCAACGGAGGACCCCTTCCGGAGACTGGGCGGGAGACCCTGGGCGAGGGAAGCTGAGGAGTGGGAGGAGCTGGACATTTACCTCATTGAAGCCCTCCTGCAGGACGTCCATTAAGTTCCCTCGGGTCAGGCAGGCTAGCATTGTTCCTACTGGGGGCTCCCGGGCGGGGTCTCCAGCCCAGCGGCCGCAGCTGCCTCCTCCTCCGCCCTCTGCACACAAAGGCTCTCGGCAGCTCAGCTCATTGGGATCCCTCCGGAGTCCCGCATGCCACTTACTGGAAACCTAGACTGGAGCCAAACTAGCGGCTTGCACTGGGCATGCTCGCACGGGGGCCTCTGCTGGAGGGGCCAGGCGCGGTCTCGGTTCCTATGGAAACAGCTGGGCGCGCTCTGGGTGGAGCAGCGCTGCAGGGCTGCCCCCAGCCCCGCTACCATGCGGGAAAGCCCCGCAGGCAAGCGGGCTGGCGAGAGCGCGCGCTGTACGCATGCACGCACGCGCGCACACACCCCCCGGGCCGCTGCGCGGGCGTGTGTGCCTGCGCTACACACACACACACACACGCACACAAACACACACACACGCACACACACGTTGACCAACAGGCGGACACACACACACGCACACACACACTCGTTGACCAACAGGCAGACACATACACACACACGTTGACCAACGGGCGGACACACATACACACACACACACACACACACACACACACACACACGTTGACCAAGAGGCGGCCGGGCTGGCGTATGTATACACTCGCAGCCACACGCCCGCGCACACACACACCACACCAGGCTTGCAAGTGGGTGTGCCCTGGGGGAGAGCGCGCAACACACACACGAACACACACAGGCACGCATACACTGCTATTTTAAGGCCACAAACACCCTACCAGAAGGTGGGTAGGAAAGGGCGTGAATCATAGGATTTTCCCCCAGACTAACCGAAAACCGCAATCTTTTTCCACATGGGTCCTGGACAGTGAGGTCAACCTAAGGAAGACGAAACAAGGGAAAGAAAGAAGAAAGAGAAGAAGGAGCAGAGGAAGAAAGGGGAAAAGGGGATAGAAATAACTTTAGTTATTGGTGGTATTCAATAGAATACATTCAATAGAACAGTGCTAAACATCACACAGGATCACAACAGAAACATCAAGGATGACCAGGTCTTTTCCAAAATTTTTCTTCTTTCATTCTTTATAAAATAACTGCTAAATTGTACAACCCCTATTCTATTGTGTTTTAAAATAAATGGGTTTTAATTAAAGACTGTAAAAATGTCCTGGTGCATTTGAAAGAGGTAAAAAGCTTCCTCAAGTGAAACAGAAAGCTATTTTACGCTGTTTCTAACTATTCAAGTCATAGCCTTGATTATTTATTTTTAGGAATCCTAGTCATTTGGAACTCAGTGCAAATTCTTGTTTCTACGGGAAAACTTGACGCTGAAAAAACTTTCATTTTACATTCCACCTCATGATCCCAGATGGAGAGGAAGGGTTTACAGAGCATTAGGGCTCAGAGAAGGTCAGGGCCTTGTCCAAGGACACAGCCAATCAGTGGCAGGCGGCTCAAGGAGCTAGGAGTCTACAGTCATGATTTTCCGGAAAGTGCAGATTCCTCAAACCCTGATTAGTACCTTAGCAAGAAAAGTCAGTAATGGCTCTTATTCAACCTAATGACCCCCTCAGGTCCTTAGAGAAAAAGAAAATCCTTACCAAGAGGAGCAAGATTAGCAATATCTTGTCTGAATCTCTAAAGCTGCTAAACACAAAGATGTTTCTGAAAAAGAACACATCTCCCTCTGACCACAACAGGCAGAGGGGGCAGAGGGTCAGCACAGGTGTTGAGCTGTAGCTGCTGGCTGAATGCAGTGGGTTCTATTCTGGATGATGCTAGGGAAAAGGTAAGACACCAAATCATTCTAAACCTGAGCAGCCCACAAGTCCGAAGACCTCTGTCCTTCATAATCTCGCTGAGGAAGGTAACTGCCAAGAACTCCCTTTGGCACTACCACACTTCATGGTGTAACACCCCTGGAAGAGTCACTAACCCATGTCAAGCCAACAAGTTCTTTTATAAAGAAAAGCATGAAATTTCCAACAGCACAGACTTGCATGCAACACATCTACATGCATAATAATGCAAAACCAAAATACCTAGTTGGTGGATCCCTGGGTAGAGAATTCTGATTGGTTGAGAGCTCCTCATGCTTTGTACACAGAGCAGAAAATATTGAGACATCAGAGGGAGGTCCTGCTGACAGTTTTCTATGCCAGAGGTCAGTGTTTCTCAAACAATAAGTCTTTGATCAAAGTAGGATCTGTGAGCTCAGTGGTTTAAAAAAGACTTACAAAATCACTGAATTTTAAAGCTCCAAAACATTTTGGCCCAACTTCCTTACTTGGCCCAACTCCCTTGTATCACAGAAGAAGGCAGCAAGGCTAGGAGAGGTGCTCAGTTACTCAGCAAGTTAATATGGAAGAGAAGATGTGAACTAGAGGCCTCAAGTCTGGCCCTGTGCTTTTTGCACTGCCCATCATAGCATGCTGGAGGAATTAAGAGAGACCTGTAGTGAATATATATTTTTAAAATGTATTATAAGGCATATGCTCCCATATTACACTATTCCCTAAAACTCTGTAACTATACAAACCACATATTCTAGAGCAATGGTATTTACTAGAACTGCCTGTGAAGATGGAAATGTTCTATATCTATGCTGTACAGTACAGTGGCCACACGTGGCTATTGAGCACTTGAACTACAGCTAATGCAATTGTGAAACCAAAATTTTAATGGCATTTAAGTTTGATTTAACTAGTACAATTTCAAAATATTCATTCTTCTGTCCCCATAGACTATTAAGATATGTTCTAAAAATTATACTATTTTACATACAATCTGCCTCACACATTTGGAAAAGGCATAAAATTCCTGTCAGACCACATAATGTCCTTTTTTTTTTTTTTTTTGGCTCAGAAGAGATGTTCACCACAGTTATCTTAGTTGGCCTTACAAAGTGGTTCAGGTGAAGAACTGAGTTTTAGCTCCAAGCAACAGTAACATTGACCATTCCTTCCATCCTCCTGATCCTACCATGTTGTAATATCAACATAAGAGCTGGGAGAGTATGTCGGCTAGTTACAAGAATACAAGAACTAGGAATAATTGGGACAGTGATCAGACATTCCATGGTGTTTGTATGTGGGAAAACTGCAAGCCGTCTGGGTAGCTGGAACCACTCCCACTCCTGCAGGCCAGTAATTCACTCTGCCCGGAAGCAGAAGCAAAGAACCCAGGACTGCTTTCTGCATATCTCTGCCACGCTGCCTGATTTCTGAACTTAACCTGGCTTCTTCAGTCCTGCATTATTTTGACAATAATGGCAGACACTTCTCCCATAAACTAAAAGCTACCCAAATATCTATATACAACAGTAATAATAGCAAAATTGAGCTTTTACCATGTGCCACACCCTGTACTCAGCAGTTAGTAGATTAGCTGATTTGACTATCACAATTACCATAAACAGTAGGTTTTTTACATATAAAGAAAGAGAGGTTTGGAGAAGTAATTTGTCACAGACCCAATAGCTACTATATGGTGAAGCCAAAGTCCAGGTTCTTAACCATTATGCAATACTTTCATATGAGCTTGCAACATAGAAGGTACTCAGTATATATTTTTTCTTGAATGAATGAATGAGCCAGTGGAGGAAACATTCATCACTTCTGTTAATAAATAGAGTAGGCCGGTGCGGTGGCTCACGCCTGTAATCCCAGCACTTTGGGAGGC
>NW_016107956.1:659633-661057 GCF_001604975.1 Cebus imitator | reverse complement strand
TTTTTTTTATAAGATGGGGTTTCACCATGATGGCCAGGCTGGTCTTGAACTCTTGACCTTAGGTGATCCACCCACCTTGGCCTCCCAAAGTGCTAGAATTACAGGTGTGAGCCACCGCGCCCGGCCACCAGGTTTTATTCTTTTAGCAAAAACTTGAAGAACTGACAGTTACACATAAATATACACATAACACATAGGGGCAAGAAACAAGACTGGAGGGAAGAATAGTAAAAGGAAGACTAGTCAAACTGAGAATCCAGTAACTAGTACGTGAGGAAAGAGTATACATGGTGAATGCGACAGACTGAGTGGGCAGAAGGGAAAAGACAGAATGGTGAAAGACTAGAGTAGGATGTCGCCAAAGTAATCACCAGATGCTACTGCTTAATATAAACCACACCAAAGCAGATATGCGAAAATATTCTATACGATTTTTTTAACCTATTCCTGGGTTATGGATTTCTTTTCTTTTTTCACATGAAGTTTTAAAATTCACATTTCAAAAGTTGTCTGCCAGTGGCCAGGCACGGTGGCTCATGCCTGTAATCCCAGCACTTTGGGAGGCCAAGGCAGGTGGATCACTTGGGGTCAGGATTTCGAGACCAGCCTGGCCAACATGATGAAACCCCATCTCTACAAAAAAAAAAAAAAAAAGGTACAAAAATTCGCTGGGCGTGGTGGCCTGTGCCTGTAGTACCAGCTACTCTGGAGGCTGAGGTGGGAGAATCACTTGAACCCAGGAGGTGGAGGTTGCAGTAGGCCAAGATCGTGCCACTGCACTCCAGCCTGGGCAACAGAGTGAGATCCTGTCTCAAAAAAAAAAAAAAAGGTTATCTGCCAGCTATCCTGTGGGTGAATATTATATTAAGACTAGCGACATCTGGTGGATATTTTGGAAGTGACACTTGAGTTTCTCTGTAACAGCACTGAAAATACACCTCTATGCCTCTGGCCTGCCAGTTGATCAGGTGTCAGAGCTCCACATCAGTAATTACATTACCATCAAATCATCTTTCTGCAAGATTCAAGGTCTCATTGAAACAGGTAGGCAGATTTCTACGAAGGCCTAACTCCCAACTGATGTCCACCTGCCTTCTGAAAGATGTATGCAAAATCTGACCCCACAATTCTTTTACAAGGTAATTTATTATTTTAAATGTTCACATTCTTTGATGTGGTTATTTATTTATTTATTTATTTTTACGATGGAGTCTTGCTCTATAGCCTGGGCTGGAGTGCAGTGGCGCGATCTTGCTCACGGCAACCTCTGCCTCCCAGGTTCAAGCGATTCTCCTGCCTCAGCCTCCTAAGTAGCTGGGACTGCAGGAGTATGCCACCACGCCCAGCTAATTTTTTGTATTTTTAGTAGTGACTGGGTTTCACCGTGTTAGCCAGGGTGGTCTCAATCTCCTAACCTCGTGATC
>NW_016107956.1:656768-658587 GCF_001604975.1 Cebus imitator | reverse complement strand
ATGTTGCTCAGGCTGGTCTTGAACTTTTGGCCTCAAGCGATCCTCTGGCTTCAGCTTTCCAAAGTGCTGGGATTGCAGGCATGAGCCACCACCTCACCTGCCCTGACTTAGTCCTAAATAAGGAAATTAATTCTTTACAATGTCGGGGGCAGGGATGAGGGAAACTAAAAGTCCAACAACAGAAACTAGTTAAGAAAATCACAGCCATTTTGTTTACCAAACACATGCCAACATTAAAACAAACATCTTAACAATTTTAACATGACATTTTAACATAAAATCATTTTAATAATTTTTTGTTAACATTAAATGAAACAAAGCAAGTTAAAAAGTTTGCACAGCATGCACAGCATAATATCTCATGTTAAAAATATACTAACATGGTGAAACCCTGTATCTACTAAAAATACAAAAAATTAGCAGGGCATGGTGGCATCTGCCTGTAGTCCCAGCTACTTGGGAGGCTGAGGCAGGAGAATCCCTTGAACCCAGGAGGCGGAGGTTGCATTGAGCCGAGATCACACAACTGCACTCCAGCCTAGGTGACAGTAAGACTCCCTCTCAAGGAAAAAAATAAATATATATATGTGTGTGTGTGTGTGTGTGTGTGTGTGTGTGTGTGTATCTGTGTGTAGAAGAAAAGACTGCAAGTATATTTTCCAGAATATTAACAGTGTACTTCTGGGTGGGAGAATTATGGTTTGCATTTTTAAAAATCATAGTTTGCAATATTTTTCCAATGCTCTATAATTAACATACATTATTACTTGTTTTAGTTTGTTATAACTTTAAATCTTTTAAAAATGGATATATTCTGATTAATTGCTAGAATTTTTCAACCTCTGCCTCATTTTATTAATTCCAGAAAAAGACGAATCAAGGTCAAAGAGAGCTATTAATAGAATTTCCACAAGAAGGAAAAGCAAAATAAATAAGACAAATATATAAAATTCTGTTCTAGGATCTGAGTCCTGATGGAGAAATCTCCAGAGGTAAAACCGTATTGAAATTCCAGAAACATCATCACCCTTTTCACAACAGTACACCAAAAACTTACAGAAGGCTCTGTTGGCAGCAAGGAGTTACAGAATCTCATAACCACTTGGGTCCCCATCTTCAAGTGTCCCTAGAAGAGCTGAATCAGGGCCAACCTTAAAACAGAAAGAATAAGAAATGTACAAAATAACAGGCCAGGCAAAAAGTCTTTTTTAAAGCTAAACCAACCTAGTTGGGGCCAGGCCCCTTTCCAAAACCTACCAACTTAAGTTATCTCGAAGTACCAGAAATGGGACCCTGGTTAGCAGGAAGTCCAGCTGAAGATATTACAAACAAGCACAACAAGGCTATCACAGTGGCATTTTAAATTTTATTTTTATTTTTTTAGAGATAAGTTCTCGCTCCAGCACTTAGGATGGAGTGCACTGGCGCAGTCATAACGTACTGCAGCCTTTAACTCCTGGGCTCAAGTGATCCTCCACCTCAGCCTCCTAAGTAACTAGGACCACAGGTGTGCACCACCACACCCAGCTAAGCCAGTGGCATTTTAAAACCTAGTTGGTTAGGTATTAATAGTAATAAAAAGAAGAGTAATACTCTTCTATCATTAGTCAAGCAACAACGCATTTTCCCTTCTTCCTATATTTATCAGTCAAGGACCACGGGAAGTATTCTGAAGATAATCAGCAGAAATACTGGAAGCTCTGCCAATGGCATCTACTTCCCTCTATCCTCAGAAACTCAGTTTTGGGCCGGGCGCGGTGGCTCAAGCCTGTAATCCCAGCACTTTGGGAGGCCGAGGCGGGTGGATCACGAGGTCAAG
>NW_016107956.1:646177-656418 GCF_001604975.1 Cebus imitator | reverse complement strand
TTTTTTTTGAGACGAGTCTTGCTCTGTCGCCCAGGCTGGAGTGCGGTGGCACGATCTCCGCTCACTGCAACCTCTGCCTCCCAGGTTCAAGCGATTCTCCTGCCTCAGCCTCCCGAGTAGCGCCCACCATCAAGCCAGGCTAATTTTTGGCATTTTTTAGTAGAGATGGGGTTTCATCATGTTGGCCAAGCTGGTTTCGAACCACCTCGGTCTCCCAAAGCGTTGGGATTACAGGCTTGAGCCATTGCGCCCGGCCACCTTCATTTAAATATATAGCAAATAGGCTAGAGAGCTGCTCTACCTATTAGTGGTGGGGGCAGTCCTCCAACCCACCTTTTCTGAATCGCCTGCGTGGAGTCTTTGCCAGACAACGATCGGGGAAAAAGTGATAATGGTAATGATGATAATGGCAGCCAACATTTGACTACAAACTACGTACTTGCTGCGAGTGCTTTAAATTATTACACTTTTTGGGGTTGATACTATTATTGCCAACTTTTGTGTGTGCTACAATTTCATTTTCAATAAGCTACCCGTCTTTAATCATCTCTCTTAGTGACCAGCCGAGAGGAAGCGGTATTTGGGGAGAACGGAGAATAGACTGAGAAAGGGGAGTGCGTTACCCCTCCTCTCCAAGCTCTGAAAGTCTGAAGCAGGAACTGCAGGCTAAGAATGCACAAGGCTGAGAGCGGGTTTGGTCTTTGAAATTTTAGCCTCCTACTACCCACTTCATCCTTGCCACCTCTACGTGTCCCCAGTTTCAATCTGGTTGCTCAACTGGGTTAATATTTTTCAGTTACCCGTCACCTTTCAGCACCTACCTCTTAAAAGATGGATCCATCTGGTTCAGCATCTCTGTCCGCAGCCCTCCGGGGCTCAGCCTGCCGCTGCTCTGGCTTTGCCGCCGCATTCCCGCTGCCATGGTGATGCGAAGGCCGGACCCAGGCCCCTCCCGCCTCCAGCCTGCTGTAGCCAACACCTGCCGTCCTTGGCCCCGCCTCCGGCCGTCCGGATCCCTCCTCCTGCATGTCCTGACTGCACCCCTTGCGGCCCAGATCCCGCCCCTGCCGTTTCGGACCCGCCTCCCAGGAGCCAGACAACAACCAATGCCGGCATGGACCCCGCCCAGGGAACTGCGCCCTCTGCCAATGGGAGCCCGGCCCCTGTTCTCCTAAACCCCTCCCCTTCCAGCTCCGCCTCCGGCCGCGGCCTGGAGGTGGGGCCGGAAGGGCTCTCTACCGGCTGGACCTTCGAACCGCTCGTCAAACTGGACGGGATCGGCTGTCCTAGCAAGGAGACTCGGAGCTCCGCCCCAGAAAACGCGTCAGGCTTGTTCCTCAGACCATTTATTGATCCAAGCGGCCCCGCACCCGCGAGATCCCACAGTCCCGCCGAGGGAAGTTTCCGGCCCTCGCTGTGCTGTCGGTCTCAGTGACTTGAAGTCCTGTAGGCCGTGGTTGGAGAACTCTTCGTCCACGCCTCAGCCCCTTTCCCCCATTTGTCTGTTAAGGTCTGGAACCGGATCCAGCCGCTGAAGAAATGGCCCAAACCAGCCCTGGTGTCTGAGTGCAAAAGCTCAGAATGCTTTTCCAGAGCACCTCCCCTTCAGCTTTGGAGTTTAAGGTGTGTGAAAAAAATGATACTATTTAATTCAAGTCCGACAAGATAAGCCCACGTGCTTATAGGGTAATCTGCTCTTTCTGCGCTTTTCAAGAGCAGGAGCAACAAAGGTGGAGTCGAAGACCTACCTCCCTGCACACGCCACCTAACCTCAATGTGGAATTCTGTCCACCCACAGCTAAATCAACTATAACTCCAACCGAACAATGGCAAGTGAGAAGCCAGAGGAGAAACTGGGGACTCCCACAATTCAGGGGCTTTGGAGTTCTTTTTTTTTTGAGACGGGGTTTCACCATGTTGGCCAGGATGGTTTCGATCTCTCGACCTCGTGATCCGCCCGCCTTGGCCTCCCAAAGTGCTGGGATTACAGGCGTGCACCACCGCGCCCGGCCTGGAGTTCTTTAAGCTTAAAACATGGCCAACATCCCTGGGTTGCCACCCAATTCTCCAAAGCAGTAGATTCCCCCCCAGAGGAGTAGTGGTTAACATGGCTGGGTCTGCCTCCCCAAGGCTCACACCAGGGTCCCGTTCTTGCTGTCATAGTGAGGTGTGGCCTGGGGGAAGCGAAGGATCGCATACTCTGTAGCGTGTTCTAAATGCATATGTTTCACTTCCTGGCCAGAGCGTGGCTGGGGACGGCTGCACACTTGAATGTCAGCATAATGTAAGTTGCTGTCTTCTGACATGAGGCCTGGACTCCTCTGTTGAGACCCTTGCTGCTGTAACACCCGCTCATACGTATGTCCTGTTGTTTCATGGTCCTGCGAGGAAAGGATATCATTAAGGGAGATTCATAGCTTGGTTTTGCCCCTCACCTCCAAGGCAGGGGCAGGTCAACTGATGCCTCTCCGCTTTGCTCCTTTGAGGGGCAGAGGAGGACAGACAGAGCCAGCAGATTCTATAGGTGACTGAAATGTGTCTGTTGCAGGGCAAAAGATTTGAGTACTGAGATCCCATGTTCGAGCAGCCCTGGAGAGGGGACAGAGGCCTGTCATTACCTTTGGGCCATTCTGCGGCAGCTGTTGTGGCTTCGGCTTCAGTGTCCATCTTGCTTGGCTTCCTGAGAGAAAGAAATTCAGCTTAAATCCATTCTCTCTTCCCTGTCTCTATTGAGATTGCTTCTTCAAATCACTATTAAACAATTACGGCAGGCTTCTGTCTAATCTCTCTGCCTCCATTCTCACTTCCTTTTTTTTTACTTTTGAGACAGAGTCTCGCTCTTTCACCAGGTGCCAGGCTGGAGTTCAGTGGCCGATCTCAGCTCACTACAACTTCCGCCTCTCCCGGCTTCAAGCAATTCTCCTGCCTCAGCCTCCCGAGTAGCTGGGACTACAGGCATGCACTGCCACATCCAGCTAATTTTTGTATTTTCGTAGAGACGGGGTTTCACTATGTTGGCCAGGATGGCCTCAATCTCTTGACCTCATGATCCACCCACCTCAGCCTCCCAAAGTGCTGGGATTACAGGCTTGAGCCACTGTGCCCGGCCCATTCTTACTTCTTTTATGTCTACTAGTCCTAAATCCAAAGCAGGGTTTACAATCTGGCCCTTTCACAGTCTGGCCATAACATCTCCCATCCTCAATTTTAACAGCTCCTAAAACAGTTCAACATGAGAACCCATTATGTGCCAGGCTCTGTGTCATGCTCTCAGGTTGGAAGGATGAGTAGGCTGTTTCCTCTGCTTCAGGGGGCTTACAGCCTACTAGGGGAAACAAAGAAGTAAAAATAAGTAAACTGACTTACAATGCAAGGTGGTAAGTGCTGGAGTGCAGTGGGGCGATCTCGGCTCACTGCAACCTCCACCTCCCAGGTTCAAGTGATTCTTGTGCCTGGGCCTCCCAAGTAGCTGGTACTACAGACCCATACAACCATGCCTGGCTAATTCTTGTATTTTTAGTAGAGTTTCACCATGTTGGCCAGGCTGGTCCCAAACTCCTGACCTCAAGTGATCCGTTCACCTTGGCCTCCCAAAGTGCTGGGATTACAGACATGAGCCACGATGCCTGACACTTTGCTATTATTTCTTTGACATTTTGACATCAATGTCTTCACCCATTCTCACACAGCATGAGTGTAGCTCATCTATTATTGCACCAGCAGATGATATTACAATTGTTTGTTTATATGAATCTATCTCTTAAATTTGATTTTCAGCTCTTCCAGGGCTGAGATCATGTGTCTTTCTTCTTGTGCCTCTCTGCTTCCTTGGGACTCCACACAGATCCTCACATACAATATAAGTGCTGAGTAAATATTTGCTGAAACCAACCCTGCCACTCTGAAATAATGGAAAGGATAAGATCCAGAGAACTGGTCTTGAACACAGTAACCAGGATTCTCTTTGATATTCTGTCTCCCTTTATTCTTTCACTCCTTTTCTACCCTTATACCGTTTCCAAAGATGGCAATTCTATTGTCTCTCTAATATGCCTCCCCCAGACTCTCTCCCCAGCCCCAAAATTACCTCTTTTCTTTTTCTTCTGGAAAGTTGATGGGCAGCTCCTGTGACAGGAAAAACAGATCACCCATGTGCAAGAGCCCTGGCCTCTGCCTTCCCTCCATCATCATTTGCTCTGTGATCTCTCTAACATTCTGATGAACTTCCCCTACCTCCCTCCAACAAAGATTCACGCTGAGCCAGGTTCAGTCCCAAAGCATTAGTCAAGGGTACCACACTTCTCCCAGATAGATGGTTCTGGAAGGTGGTGTAGTACAACTAACATAACCAGACCCAAAATACAGCCTCAGGCAACCAGGCACAACATGCCAGGATGTATCTGGCTTGAGGACTATTCTGGGATTGTCTACCAGGCTAATCCCAGCAGTGGGTGAGGGAAGACTGCCAAATGATAGAATATTCTTGAATCCAGAGACCCTCTTGCCTCTTCTTCAGTGCTTTTTTTTTTAAACTGGTTTTGCCAATCTGGGACTTTCATTCTGGGACTCATGGAAGCTGCCACAACCAGGGCTAACTAGTTCCAGCTCCTCAAAGCCCTTTCTTAACAAGTGACCTCCCTCCCTAGTTCCCTGTCATTGTTTTTAATTAACAGAGAAAGTGAGAGATGTTTAACCTTTAACATGTTTCAGAGAACTTTGTCTACAGAACAGGGAGCACTGAATTTGGTGAGTGACTCAGCTATCCTGCCTCACCATAGGGCAGACGTCTTATATTTATTTCTGAGCCCCTGGGGTCCCCAGTGGTGCCCATGTGTCTACATGATTGGTAACTGTTTGATGTCCAGAAAGACAACACTGTCTGAGGAAATAGGCTAAATAGTTTGGGGCTTACTCTGGATTCTTTTTCTTGCTTTCTGGCTAGTACATTTCCAACTTGCCAGAGCCAATCCTGTTTGTCTGATCTTTCATCTCCTGGGAAGTTTCCTCCTTTGCTAATTGGAGAGAGAGATAAGACTGATTTCTAAATCATGAGGACTATTGTGGAAAAAAAAAGTCAGGATTTTTCCACACACATTTGACAGAGGTTTCTGTTTTGATGTGATTTTTGGTTTTGCTACAGCTTGCTCAGTTAGGTGACAGCAGTTGAGTCTCCAGCCAAAGTCTACAGGTGGTTCAGAAGAAAAACTACTTCTGTGTTTTTCTACTTCCTCTTCTGCCACTTCAGCTCTTGCTTTATGTTACTGCTGCTCAGTTAGCCTTATCCTAAGAACAAGAGAATCTTCTAATTCTTTGCCACTTGTTACTACTCTTTACCTACTTATTTTTATTTAAATGGATAGAGAAAATACTTATCCTAAAATACATAGACTAGGCCTATCCAGTGTTAGTGAACAGAACCTGTTCTCAGGTTAGATATTGTGCAATGCCTGGACACAACCCAAATGGAGTGAAGTAAATATTCATTTAGATTCACAGGCGATGGGATTTTATTTTTAGATTTAAGGAAACTAAGTGGGCATTCTCTTACAGTGGTAATAGGAATAAAAAGTTGTGCAATCCTTCTAGAATGCAATTGGCAATAAGTGTAAAAAGCCTTAAACATAAATGTGTATACCCACTGATGTAGCAATTCCATATCCTAAGAAATAATTATACATGTACAAATATGGATATTCATTATAACATTATTTAAATTGCAATAAATAGGAAATATTCTGAAGGTCCAACATTTGGTATCTGACTAAATAAATGGCATATCCAATTAATGGAAAATATGTAGCCACTTCATAAAGAATGTTGGAAGAACACTTAACATCATGGGAAATTTTACTCTTTATTAGGTTAGTAAACAGATATGCTTTGGAATAAAAGCTGTGCACATTTAAAAAACATATGGAAATACACTAAAATGTTCCCATCATCTCTGGGTGCTTATATTTATGATTGCTTTTTATTTTCTGCTCTTTGAAGAAGTTAAATTTTCTGCAATGAATGATTATTAGGCTTGTAATCAGAAACAATAACAACAAAGAATATTTTAAAATAAAAATATCTTCAATATTCGTAATATCTTTAAGTCTCAGGAGGTTTATTGAGATAACAAAAAATAGAGAACAAATTTTTATCCAATCCTATTAGTATTTGAAGAGGAAAAGAAAAAGATTTTGGTTAGACTGTTTGGTATAGTGTCTCTAGAATGGGCTGTGGAGTCAGACTCATGAGGTCAGACTAGCTGTGAGACCTTCAGCAAATTTTTAACCTCTCTAGGCTTCTGTTTTCTTATTAATAAGATGAGTATGATAGGCCAGGTGCAGTGGCTCAATCCTGTAATCCCAACACTTTAGGAGGCTGAGGCAGGCGGATCATTTGAAGTCAGGAATTCGAGACCAGCCTGGCCAACATGGTGAAACCCCATCTCTACTAAAAATACAAAAATTAGCTGGGCATGGTGGTGCCCACCTGTAATCCCAGCTACTCGGGAGGCTGAGGCACAAGAATCACTTGAACCCAGGAGGTGGAGATTGCAGTGAGCCAAGATTGCACCACTGCACTCTAGACTGGGCAATAGAGTGAGACTCCATCTCAAGAAAACAAAAATGAGTATGATAATGGAATTCAGACCTCATGGGATTATTGTGAGGATTAAATAAAACAGAAAATGTGAAATACTTAGCATGGCTCCTAACATATAATAAGCATCAGTAAAAGTTGACTACTAATGACTGTCACCACCAGAGAACTAACCAGTAATGAAAACAGAATACCAACACTTGGAAAGAAAGAGAATAAAATAATCTGTTACATCTCCTTCTCTAGAAGCTTTTCTATGCTTCTGGATGTCCTGTGTCTATAGGGCACCTCAGAGTTTAAAGGTGCTTTATTTTTTCAGTCCTGACATTCCAGGAAACATATTTCTATTCCCATTTTACAGATGGGTCAACTAAGGCCCTTTTTACTAACTTAATAAAGAGTAAAATTTTAAAAGTTGGGCGCAATGGCTCAAGCCTGTTATCCCAGCACTTTGGGAGGCTGGGGCTGAGGCAGGCGGATCACCTGAGGTCAGGAGTTCAAGATAAGCCTGGCCAACATGGATAAACCCCATCTCTACAAAAAATACAAAATTAGCTGGGTGTGGTGGCACATGCATGTAATCCCAGCTACTCGGGAGGCTGGGAAGCTGAGGCAGGAGAATCGCTTGAACCCAAGAGGCAGAGGTTGCAGTGAGCTGAGATCGCACCATTGCACACCAGCCTGGGCAACAAGGGCGAAACTCCATCTCAAAAAAAAAAAAAGAGTAAATTTTCCACGATGTTAGGTTTTCTTCCAACATTCTTTTTGAAGTGGCTACATATTTTCCATTAATTGGATATGTCATTTATTTAGTCAGTTAACAGATGTTGGAACTTCAGGGTATTTCTTACTCAACGAGTCCAAGGACCAAATGTCCTTTTATTACTATGTCTTCTGTGTCTATCACTGTGCCTATAGTACATATTCAATAAATATTGCTTAATAAATGAATGCATAAATGAATGAGTAAGTAGAGTAGGACCTGAATCCAATGTACTACTCCAAAATCTGTTTTCCAAAGCATGTCATTTGTCTATCTAAATATAATGATGCTTTATCTAAAACATGACATCCTCAAGACCTGCCCCAGGCATGGAAGGCAGTAGACAAGATAAAACCAAAACCAGGAATTTATGGCAGTGATGAAAATTTTGGGAAAGAACAGTAACAGTGCCATAGATAATTTATTATGAGATTTTCACATACACTATATCCTTTGCTCTTCAAAATAAGCCTGTGATCTACACAATGTAGGATGTATTATCTATATTTTACATGTGAGGATACAGAGAAATTAAGGGACTTACTACCTATAGTCACATAGCAAATAAATGTGAAAGTCATATTCAGATATTCCATGGATGTTCTTCTTTTTCCTACTTCTTCCCTTTTATTTTTATTTTTGAGATGGTCTCATTCTGTCACCCAGACTAGAATGCAGTGGTGTGATCTTGGTTCACTACAACCTTGACTCAAGGGCTTAAGCCAACCTCCTGCCTCAGCCTCCCAAGTAATTGGGATTACAAGCACACACCACCATGCCTATCTAATTTTTAATTTTTTTTGTAGAGATGGGGCCACCCTATGTTGCCCAGGCTTGTCTCAAACTCCTTTTTTTTTTGAGACAGAGTCTTGCTCTGTCACCCAGGCTGGCCTCCACTTGCGCAATCTTGGCTCACTGCAACCTCTGTCTCCTAAGCTTAAGGGATTATCATGCCTCAGCTTCTCAAGTAACTGGGATTACAAGCATGCGCCACCATGCCTGGCTAATTTTTTTTTGTATTTTTAGGAGAGATGGTGTTTCGCCGTGTTGGCCAGGCTGGTCTTAAACTCCTGGCCTCAAGTCATCTGCCTGTCTCAGCCTTCCAAAGTGCTGGGATTACAGGTGTGAGTCACTGCATCTGACCACTTACTTCTGCCGTTTTTTTTTTCTTTTGAGACAGAGTCTTGCTCTGTCCCCCATGCTGAAGTGCAGTGGTGCAATCTTGGCCCACTGCAACCTCTACCTCCCGGGTTCAAGCAATTCTCCTGCCTCAACCTCTCAAGTAGCTGGGACTACAGGCTCCTGCCACCGCACCTGGCTAATCTTTTTTTTTTTTTTTTTTTTTTTTGTATTTTTTTGTAGAGATGGGGTTTCACTATATTGGCCAGGCTGATCTCGAACTCCTGACCTTGTGATCTTCTCACCTCGGCCTCCCAAAGTGCTGGGATTACTGGCACGAGCTACCACGCCTGGCCACTTCTGCCCTTTTAAATAAACATTGCTTCAAAGTTGACTTGCTTGATCTGGGAGGCAATATTATGCAATGGTTCAAAAGGTGGGCTCTGAAGTCAGTTGGAATCTTGGTTTTCTTGCTTATAGTCATGTGACCTTAGGCAAGTTAGTTAACTTCTGTGAGCCTCAGTTTCTCAGCTGACTGTAAAAAGAGGAGGGGAAAACCATTTACCTCATAAAGTGTTGGAAAAATTAAATGAGACTGTAAAATCCCTGGCACATAGAAAGCTCTCAAATGCTACAATTATTACTCTCATCTGGGGAAGAAGGGAAAGGAGAGAAGGGGAAAGAAAAGAAGAGAACACAGAAAAACAATGCCAGTTCAATATTCCTGCCCTGCCCTGGCCATTCCTCAGACAGCTAGCTTGGCTCTGTTTTCTTTTTCTTTTTTTTTTAATTTGAGATCGAGTCTCGCTCCGTCACCAGGCTGGAGTGCAGTGGCATGATCTTGGCTCACTGCGATCTCCGCCTCCCGGGTTCAAGTGATTCTCCTGCCTCAGCCTCCTGAGTAGCTGGGACTACAGGCACGAGCCACCACACCCAGCTAATGTTTGTATTTTTAGTAGAGACGGGGTTTCGCCACATTAGCCAGAATGATCTCGATCTCCTGACCTCGTGATCCACCCGCCTCGGCCTCCCAAAGTGCTGGGATTACAGGTGTGAGCCACCGTGCCCGGCCTCTTGGCTCTGTTTTCTAAGATCTCCTGAAAGGAGGTGCTGCTCTGGTGTTGGAACCAGGAGTTTCCAGACAGAGGAAGGTAGCAGTGGGAGGCTGGCAGACAACTATCTCCAGGTGCTCTGATTTTCAGGACCTCCACATCCACCAACAGAGATAGATGTTTCCCTCTGCCCTTCCACCCTACTCACCAGCTTCCCCCGCAGCAGACCCGGTTTCCCATGGCACTCCGTCTCCAAGGGAGCCCAGCTGTTTTTATGCATCAAGAGGCTTGGGCATTTCCTGGTTCCTGGTTGAGCTTTCCGCCAGCAGCTCCCGGAGTGTGTGTCAGTGTCAGATTTCAACCTAACAGGTTGGACTTCAGAAGCCACCTGCTGGAATGATTCCCAGGTGACTGTGTTCCCAGCCAAAGGGTAGAACAACACACCGGCTCCAGGTGAGAGCTAACTTCAGGATTTGAAGCATCTTTTGATGAAGCCATGAACTTGAGCTTCAAGATTCAATAAAAAGAAACCTGAGATAGAAAAGGGCTCTTGGTTTTCCTCAGGAAATGCTTCTCCGCTACATCACTCTGTCTTTGAAATATATCCTCTATAATAGATGAGTGTCTTATGTAGTAGTTTGCACAGTACCACTCAGGTTTAACTGAGTTTCACTTTAGAGGTAATTGGTACCAGTTTTTTTTTTTTTTTTTTTTTT
>NW_016107956.1:627488-645957 GCF_001604975.1 Cebus imitator | reverse complement strand
CGGGGTTTCACCATGTTGACCAGGATGGTCTCGATCTCTTGACCTCGTGATCCACCCGCCTCGGCCTCCCAAAGTGCTGGGATTACAGGCTTGAGCCACCGCGCCCGGCCTGGTACCAGTTTTTTTATCATCTTTGTCCAGAATCTGGGTTGGGATACTGGAGTCTCTTGGAAACTGAAGTTTAGGGAAATGGGTTCCTCATATATTCTCCCTTGCTATTTGAAATTGATGTGGGCAAATCACTTAACCTTTATTGGGCCTAAGTTTCTAGGGCTGTAAAATGAAAGAACTGAATCTAATCCCCTTTTCTGGTATAAAATCAGATGATTCTGTGATCTGAATGGCCTCAGCACTTCTTAACCACTCACTCCCCTATCCACAGTTCAGAACTACTGATTCTCCACTTACCCTTCAACTCTGTTTCTCCTTCCAGTTACCCAAAGTTAGACACACCCCACACTCACCAGTAGAAAATATGGGCTCTAGGAGAATCTGTGAAACCTATCATTCTTGTCTTCAGTTGTCTCACCGCATTTTTAGTGTTTTCCTTGGATGTCTGGTTATTTGTGTGTTCTTTAAGTGGATGTTTAGGTCCCACCACTCAGCTCTGCACTCCGCAGAGAGTACCCTGGACTTTGAACTCCTCTTATGAAACATGGGGATTAGAGTGACAATCTTACAGGATTGTGTTGTAAAATAAAGCTCTATTGCAGGGCCTGGCATATGGAACATTCTCAGTAAGAGTTAAGTATTGTTGTTATTATTACAAAGCATCTTTTTTCCTTCTTTCCTTTTTTTTTTTTTTTGTTTGAGACGGGGTTTCACCATGTTGGTCAGACTGGTCTCAAACTCCTGACCTCAGGTAATCCACCTGCCTCGGCCTCCCAAAGTACTGGGATTACAGGTGTGAGCCACTATGCCCGGCCATTTTTTTTTTTTTTTTTTTTAAGACAGGGTCTCAATCTGTCACCCAGGCTGGAGTTCAGTTGGTAGCTCACTGTAGCCTCAAACTCCTAGGCTCAAGAGAGTCTCCCGCTTCAGCCTCCTGAGTAGCTGGGGCTACAGGTTCACACCACTGTGCCTAACTAATTAAAAAAAATCTTTTTAGAGATAGGGTGTTTTTATTTCCTTTTCATTAATGTGAGATGGGGTCTCGCTATGTGGACCAGGCTGGTCTCGAATTCCTGGCCGCAAGCAATCCTCCCATCTCAGTCTCCGGAAGTGCTGAGATTACAGGTGTGAGCCACCATGACTGGCCAAGATAGGGTCTTGCTATGTTGCCCTTGTTGGTCTTGAACTTCTGGCCTCAAGTGACCCTTCCACTGCGCCTGGTTCCTATATTTTACTTTCTTTTCTTGTGCCCTAATCATTGCACTGTCTTGTAGCCATGCTTCTTCTATGCAATCCATTCTGTACTCTACCATTAACTGTATCATTTTCATCCACTCCTCCTCCCAGTTTAAAAGCCATTAATGATTTCTTATCACCTATAGGATAGAGTTCAAACTGCTTAGCCTGGCACTCAAAGCCCTCCACAATCTCGTTCCTTTTTAGCCACCTCTTCTGTAATGTTTTTAAAAGCACATAAGCATCTGGGTTTATGCAGTGGCTTGGCTCATGCCTATAATTCCAGTGCTTTGGGACACTGAGGCAGGAGGATCATTTGAGCCCAGGAGTTCAAGATCAGCCTGGGCAATATAACAACACCCCACCGTCTCTACAAAATATAAAAACTAAAAAATTAGCCAGGTATGGTGATGCATGCCTGTAGTCCCAGCTACTCAGAAGGCTAAGGTGGGAGGATTATTTGAGCAAGAGAGGTTGAGGCTGCAGTGAGCTGTGATCAAGCCATTGCACCCCAGCCTGGGCAACAGAGTGAGACTCTGTCTCTAAAAAAAGGAAATCACCTAAGAGACTTTTAGATAACCAGAAACTCCAAAGGAATCAATAGAGCAATAGAACATTGTGGTAGCCAGAAAACCTGATATGCCTAAAGCAGCATTAATAGAAGACCAAAGTGATAAACAAGAATATTGATTATTCCATTGAAGTCTATTCTAGTCAGCTCATGACTGGAATAATAATTTTAGGTCTAGAGGTTAAATGTCAAGTTATGTTGTCAAAAGACACTATGTTAAAAATAAAGTTATCTGGGTAATATGTGATGTGGAAAGTGCTGTATGATATGGTTGAAAGAACAAGACATGGCTGAGTGTGGTGGCTCACCTGTAACCCCAACATGTTGGGAGGCTGAGGGGGGCAGATTGCTTGAGGCCAAAAGTTCAAGACTAGCCTGGGCAACATGGTGAAACCCAGTCTCTACAAAAAATTAGCCAGGTGTGGTGGCATGTGCCTGTAGTGTCAGCTACTCAAGAGGTGGAGGTGAGGGGATTGCTTGAGCCCGGGAGGAGGAGGTTGCAGTGAGGGGAGATGACACCACTGCACACTCAGCCTGGGTGTATGTGCAAACAAAAAACAAACAAAACAACAAAACAAAAGCAAAAAACAAAACTAGGCACGGTTAGCTGGGAAAGGGAAGCCTCATGAAGACATGATGGTTTATCTTTAAACATCAGAAGGACTTTCAAGTGAAAAAAACAATTGCATCTGTTTTCCAGAGAAGTTAGTGAAATGCAGATTTTGATTCAACAAAAGGAAGAATTTATAACGGTTAAGTCAGTTAAGTCCAAAAGATTCAACAAAAGGAAGAAGAATTTATAACGGTTAAGTCAGTTAAGTCCAAAAAAAAAAAGAAGGGCCAGTTGCAGTGGCTCACACCTGTAATCCCAGCACTGTGGCAGGCCAAGGCTTGAGGATTGATTGAGTCCAGGAGTTCAAGACAACCTGGACAACAAAGCGAGAACTTGTCTCTACAAAAGCAAAATATTAGCTGGGTATAGTGGCACACACCTGTAGTCCCAGCTACTCAGGAGGCTGAGGTGGGAGGATTGCTTGAGCAAGGGAGGTTGAGGCTGTAGTGAGCCATGATCATGCCACTGCACTTCGGCCTGAGCAACAGAACAAGACCCTGTCTAAAAAAGAAAAGAAAGAATGTGAAACAGACTACTATAGGAAGTTCTAAGTAGTCTGTCATTCAGAATGTCCCAGAAGAAATTGATTAATAACTTTAAACGAATTTGAATGGAGTGGGTATTTGGACTAAATCAGAAGTTTTCAATTTTTTTCTAGCTAAGAAATCCTTTCCCTTAAATAAAGCTCAATTGCAAAACATATCAATGTGAAGTTATTCAGGTTGAAGTCTAAGTAGAATATTTTCTTATTCTTTTTCTTCTCAACTAGATTCCAGAAAGTTGACAATAAAAGCTAATAGTTTTTATAATTTATATTTACAATGTATATCCCCCATGGTGTATTATGTGAGGTTTGATAAATATTTATTGAATGAATGAACAATTAAATATGTCAAAAGTTATTTCTCTGGGGCATGCTTTCATTTTTAATAGACAGCAATCTTTTAACCAAAAATCAAATTCCTCAAATGAGGTCTGTTATCCTGGAGTTCCAGATTCCTAAAAGGGGTATATGAATGGGTCTCAAGAGTTGTGGGAACCTATTCAAATTGTATTGCCAAATTTGGGAGCATGTGTATCTTCATGGTAAGAGCAGCTATAGCTTTTGTCAGATTTTCAGATGTGTCTATAACCCCCAAAAGTTAAGAAACAACTACTTTATTTTAATTGAATTGAATTGAATTTTTTTATGCAGGATCTCACTCTGTCACCCAGGCTGGAGTGCAGTAACATGATCTCAGCTCACTGCAGCTTCAACCTCCCTGGCTCATCCTCCCACCTCAGCCTCCAGAGTAGCTGGGACTACAGGCATGCACCACCAGACCTGGATAATTATCATTTTTTGTAGAGACAAGGTTTCACTCTGTTGCCCAGGCTGGTCTCAAACTCTTGAGCTCAAGTGATCCTCCCGCCTTGACCTCCCAAAGTACTGGGATTACAGGTGTGAGCCACTGCACGCAGCCAAAGAACAATTACTTTTATGGAAGAATTATAGGTATCTATCACAGCCTGATAAAATATGATTTGGAGGCAGGAAGTTCTTTTGAATACCCCCCAAATTATGTACCTGCATGTTCTCTTGATTGAAGAGAATAACTGAGGGGACAGACCCTCAGGCTTTCCTGAATACATCATACCCCCCAGAGGATGCGAAGGTAATGGAGTTCCATGATAATGGAAGAGGCTTCTGTGTCTGTGCCCCAGTGTATGCGTACTCAGGCTCTCAAAATCAGTGACCATTTCGGTGGACAGACCTTAGTAAATGAAAACAAAGTATTTACTCCAGGGCTTTAGGCAACTCTCACCAGCCGAAAACCATTTTCCCAGCCCCTACCCAAAAAGGGCCAGACAGTCTGGAGACCCCTGTTTTTGTGTCACTAATCACCAGCTCAGACAGTGCCCTCTGGACTGTTTGGATGGCATATCCCTTTTCCCTCCCAGGATCACTCTCTCTTTTGTTGCATTGTGAGAAAATTATGGCTAGGAATTTGATCTGGAGCCAGAGTCAGCTTCCGGGTGTGATCTCAGCATTCAAGTGCGAGCTCAGGGTGCAATGACGTTGGGTACATCAAACTGAGGAGCTTTTTGTCTAGCTGGCTGTGACCTCCTCCCTCCCTCCCCATCCCAGCTTCCCAGCCACAGAATAGGGAGCAGCACAAACAAGGCCCTGAGATTTGGGTTTATTCACCTCCACCCAAAACTAAACCAAGGCTATGACATGTCCCATGGGACCAAACCATACATTGGGTACCATGCACCTTTCCCTTCAGGATGCTGCTACCTCTAGAGTGGTGGGCAGCTGCCCATATCAACGTGGGAGGTAGAGAGGGATTTGCTGGTGCTGGGTCTGTGGCAATCAGGGCTCAACTCTGGCTGCCTCCTCCTCTTCCTCTGGATCAGGAGGCGCAGGGAGCAGGGAGATGTAGACCTCATTGACCTCTGTGTCCAAATGTCGGCCACCCCGAGGCGCTTCCAGGTTTAAGATGCCATCATGGGAGAGAGCAGCTCTGACCCGCCAGGGGTCTACATCAGCAGGCAGGACATAGGTGCGGCAGAACTCTCGGGACACGAAGCCGTGGCGGTCCAGGCGCTGGGGGTGCCGGGCAGACACCTCCAGCAGGTTATCTACAGTCCTCACAGTTACCTCGTCTGGGGTAAAGTGGCTCACATCCAGAAATGCCTGGAACTTGCCCTCACTGAGCCTAAGCTCGGAGGCCCCTGCCCTGCTGCCCTCCCCAGCTGGGGCAGCGCGAGGCCGGACATAGTAGCCATGGTAGAGTGTGGGGGTCAGGATCTCTTCCGGCAGGAGGCCTAGGGGGCAGAGAGAAGGCAAGAGGCAGGATGAGGGAGGATGAGGTGGGCACAGGGGCGAAATGGGAAATCTGGAGAGGAGGGATTGGGAAGAGCAGGAGGGGAGTCAGTAGGAGTAGGGAAGGGAACGGGAGGGGGGCCACACAGGAGCTAGGAGGAGAAGGTAGCTAGGAAGAGGGGAAAGGGGAAAGGAAAGGGGGAAAAGGAGGGGGAGGAGGGAGAGGAAGAGGAGGCACCAAACTGGGCCTGGGTGGATAGAAGGAGGACAAGGAGGCACACTAAGGCAGCAAAGGGCAGGTATCAGCACTGCAGGCACCAAGTCTGTCTTGAGGTCAGCAGGAATGGGAAAGAGCCCTGCTTGTACGGGATGAGGGGGAGTCTGGGGTGGGGGGTGACTGGCTTCAGGAGATCAGTTAAGCCAAGTGGGGTGGAAGCCAGTAACGCTGGGAGGTCAGCCCAGAATTTCGGGGGGGGGGTGGGAGGCAAGGGGGTGGCGTCTGTGCCATACCTTCTCCAAAGCGCTGCTCACCCAGGCGGCTCGGGTTGGCAAATTCGTACTCGGCGGTGGCTGGGTGGGCATGTGGCACTGAGCGGCCCGACATGGCTGCAGACGCAGCGGAAGCCCTGGTCCGAGGTGCAGCCCCAACAGACACAGCGCGACCCCTCCAGCTGCCGGGAGAGCTAGGGCTCAATAGGAGGTGGGGGCGGGGTCGACACCACCCAAAATAGTGCCGAGCCTCTGCGGGGGAGGGGCGGGGAGTGGGGGCCCTGAGTGCGCGCAACAAGGATGTGACCGGTGCCGCCCGGACCCCTAGTCCCCTCCCCCGCACACTTCAGCTGTTGCGGGGGGGTCTGAGAGGACAGCTGAGGGTCCTGGTTGGGAACGAGCTGGGGAAGGGGAGCTAATGGTGTCTAGGGCATGAAGAGGCCTCGCTGAGACCCTCATGAACGGTTTGCACGTTTCCACAGCACATTTTCTCCTCCTTAGTGGCAGGCACTGTGCACCCAATTCCTAAAGCTCTCCTGGATTTAATTAATGTTCTGAGAGCCACATAGGACGAAAGATGCAAGAAATCTTTTTGCTCTTTCTTCAGGGGGTGGGGTCTTTCTGCCCAGATGTCAGGGTCCTCCCCTGAACCCAGGTCAACCCAGGGCACGAGGCAGATGGCTGGTACTGACATGTTGACCATCACTGCTCTCTTCCAAGGACTCACAAAGAGTTAATGTCCCTGGGGCCCAGCCTAGGAAGATTCCAGTCCCTGCCCAGGCCCAAGATAGTTGCTGGCCTGATTCCCCTGGCATGCAGGACTGGAGAGGAGGAGGAGGGGCACATCCCCCTATGCCTGCTTGGGATTCCTGACTCTGTCCCAGCTTCAGAGAACAGGGGTGGGAGTGGGTGCCCATTGGGTGTGGACAGAAAGCTAGTGAAACAAGACCATGACAAGTCACTGGCCAGCTCAGATGTGTTTGTGTTTCTCTTTTCTTAGCTCAGTGAGTATTGGGTATGTGTCACACTGCCAAATCCCCGATCACAAGTCTCCATGAACCAGCAGTGAGCTAGGATAATAAAACCCCTGACATCACCATTCCAGAAGCTTCACAAGACTGCATATATAAGGGGCTGGCTGTAGCTGCAGCTGAAGGAGCTGACCAGCCAGCTGACCCCCAACACTCACCTAGCCACCATGGACATCGCCATCCACCACCCCTGGATCCGCCGCCCCTTCTTTCCTTTCCACTCCCCCAGCCGACTCTTTGACCAGTTCTTCGGAGAGCACCTGTTGGAGTCTGATCTTTTCCCAACATCTACTTCCCTGAGCCCCTTCTACCTTCGGCCACCCTCCTTCCTGCGGGCACCAAGCTGGTTTGACACTGGACTCTCAGAGGTGAGTCTTCCCCTACCAGGATGGGGGAGCCCTTTCTGGAACATCCTGGAAACTTCTCCATCCATTTTTCTTTCCTTCCCTGCCTAAACAATTTTAGGCACATGTGTGTCCAAAAGGGAAGAAAAATGAGGTTGCTAGTGCCTCCCTCCCCTGTCACCTATTTCTATTTGATGGTCCTCTGTATCCCATTTATTACATTTTTTTATTCACTGTCAAGTTCATCCTCTGTCCCCTAACTTCTCTCTGCAGGATACCCCTTTCTAGTTTGGTTCATAATGATCTGCAGGGAAAGAGCTGCCTTCAAACTCCTTTGCTCATCTCTTCTAACACCTCAGGCTCTTGACCAATTTTACCATCTCAGGTTTCAGAGCCAGGAGAGAGCCCTGCCTCATCCTGAGCTGTTCATCCCCACTGGGTGGAGCTGGGGCCAACCACCACTATTCTCTGCCTTTCTATTCTTCCTTCTTCTATGATTTTCTGGCTTCCTCAAGGTTGTGACAGAGCGCTGGCCTGGGTCCAACCAAGCCTTATGAGGAAACAATATAGGTCTAGTCTTGGGACCCCCCACTTGTCCTAAGAGGGTGGGAGAAAATGGTGAACAAATAAGGTTGACAGAAGCTGTCACAGATAACACTCTGGTTTAAAAATATTCGAGTGTGAGTAAACAGGACCTGAGTGGGCAAGGGCTTTGGAAGGACAAGCAGGAGCAGCAGAACATTCCAGATTGGGTGGGTGGAAAACTGGCAAAGAGACCTGAGCAAGAAGAATAGAGGCCTTTGTCTCACAGACAAACCACAAAGCCAGGCATTGGATTCAGAGAGGCAGCAGATGCCAGGCCTGCACCCATCTTTGTGACTGGTCCCCTGGGTGATCTGTCTTCTTCACTGTCCCTGTAAATAAAGTTTAGGTCTGATCACCACAAGCCTTAGGTATCACTGTAGTGGCTCCCTGAAGCAGAGAGCCATGTTTATTTTAAAAGGGGATTTTCTTTAAGCAGAAAAAAGAATGATGAATTACCTGGACAGAAAGCAACTCTGCAGAATGGTAAGACAACACCAGTGTAATCGGTATTTTTGCCATCTTTTCCCAACCCCATTCCCTTACCTTGCTATTTCTAGATGCGCCTGGAGAAGGACAGGTTCTCTGTCAACCTGGATGTGAAGCACTTCTCCCCAGAGGAACTCAAAGTTAAGGTGCTGGGAGATGTGATTGAGGTGCATGGCAAACATGAAGAGCGCCAGGTATGTAGCCTGTTTTTGGTTTTTGTTTTTATTTTCTGCTCATTCATTCAGTGAATACTGTAATAGACTAGATAGTGCTATCAGCTTCGGAGGCTGGCTACATTCCAGTCCCAAGCCATAATGGTCTGGATCAGGGGTTACAAATCAACGTCTGGAAGACTAAGTTAGGGATCGACCTATTGCTGTCATTACTGTTGTTATGGCCAGAGATGTGGCTTTTGTTTTATTTGATCACCTTAGATGGGATGATGGGATGCTGATGCCCTGTTTAAGCCAGTGGTTCTGAATCTTGGCCACATTAGAATCACCAGGGGAACTTTCAAAAATCCTAATGCTCAGGCATACCCCAGACCAATTCAATCAGAATTTTTAGGGATGGGACCCAAGCACCAGCATTTTTTAAGGTAATTCTAATCTACAGTCAAGGTTGAGAACCACTGATTTAGGTATAGGGTTGCAAGGCACCTAGTTGCTTTGCATAATTACATTAACTACATGTACCCTGAAGGCACTTGAGTTGTGACTTCTCTTTACTTGTGCAAGAATCCATGTTTCATCTTTAGTCCATCTTAATGCTGAACTACTTGGTTTGTCTAAATTTCAGAGCTGTGCTCAGTCTTTAGTCCCCCTATAGCCTATGTGGAAATCAGTTAATGAGAGCCTGTTTGGTTACATGCTTGAGAGTCAGGAGGCATACGGGTTAAGGTCATCTACCCTTTGGGGGAATTCTGACGAATGGAACAGCTTCTCATGACTTTGTAAGAGGGCTTTAAAATTGCTTCTTACCAATTAATGATAGCTCAGAACCTGTGCATCAACTAGTACAGTTTGTCCTTAGTAACGTCCTCGAGCTGTTTCAATTTTGCTCACATGATTTAGGTTTGGGTTATAGTCTCCTTGAATGGAGTCATTTTTTTTTCTTTTTTTTTTTTAGCAGCAGTCTTATTGTTCTGGAACATTCTGGGACATTCCTGAAGAGTCAGGACAATTTCCAGGCTTCCTCAGGGACTCAGATTCTAAATGAGATTCCAAATTCTGTAGGCCCAGCCAACATTGATCTAAACCTTTGGGAAATACCCCTAAACATATCTATGCCTCAGGGTTTGAAAAACAATGATGTGTTGGGCTGTTTCAGACTTCTCAGATTCTCACTGGTAGGAATGACTACCTAGGCAACTTCATCTTAGCTCCAAACCTGAAACAAAGAATTATTTATTCTTCCTATGTTGTCATGGCATTTGGTCTCACCTAAGGGGAAATCAGGATGCCTGAG
This sequence comes from Cebus imitator, assembly GCF_001604975.1. Lineage (NCBI taxonomy): Eukaryota > Metazoa > Chordata > Mammalia > Primates > Cebidae > Cebus > Cebus imitator. The sequence continues at coordinate 636,215 of NW_016107956.1, read as the reverse complement.
TTCTGGACAGGTGATAATATTTCCTGTTTTTATCTCTCTGCCTCTTTCCTCATTCTCTTGGGTTAGGATGAACATGGTTTCATCTCCAGGGAGTTCCACAGGAAATATCGGGTCCCAGCTGATGTGGACCCTCTCGCCATTACTTCATCCCTGTCATCTGATGGGGTCCTCACTGTGAATGGACCAAGGAAACAGGTCTCTGGCCCTGAGCGCACCATTCCCATCACCCGTGAAGAGAAGCCTGCTGTCACTGCAGCTCCCAAGAAATAGACGCCCTTTCTCGAGCTGCATTTTTTAAAACAAGAAAGTTTCCCCACCAGTGAATGAAAGTCTTGTGACTAGTGCTGAAGCTTATTAATGCTAAGGGCAGGCCCAAATTATCAAGCTAATAAAATATCATTCAGCAACAGATAACTGTCTTGAGTTTGAATATTCCACACGCTTTTAAATAAATGTACAAATGCCACAGATCCATTTATGATTGCATAATGATTTAGAGGGCGCCAGGGATTTTAGAGTCAGAATGACTGGCTTCACCATTTACTAATGGTATAAATTTAGGCAAGTTGCTTAACCTTTCTGGTCTTCAGGTTTTCCATTTATAACGTGGGTTACTGAGTTGTGCAGAGCTATTGCAGGAAGTAAATTAAGGAGAAGAAGCAGAAAAAGCCCCTGGAAGACTTCAAGGAATATTAGTTACTTTCTCTCTGTCCTCTTTGATTTTAGCCCTCAGTTTAAAGGACTGGAACAAATCTGAATGAACTCTGGATAATGCTATTTAAAAGCCCTTACTGCATCTCTAAAATTAATTACATCACCAGGGAAGACATGGTGACCCTAATATTGTTTGACATTTTCCTATTGCTAAGCATTGCCTTCAGCTGATTTACAGGGGCAATAAATAGGACTTGGGTAATTATAACCTAACAAGCTCTGAGGTATAGTCTAAATCAGTGGCCCCCAACCTTTTTGGCACCAGGGACTGGTTTTATGGAAGACAATTTTTCCGTGGCCCCGGGGGAACAGAGGATGGTTTCAGGATGATTCAAACATTAGATTCTCACAAAGAATGCACAACCTAGATCTCTCACATGTGCAGTTCACAGTAGGATTCTGCTTATATGAGAATTTAATGCCACCATTGATCTGAGAGGAGGCAGATCTCAGGTTCACTCACCTCCTACTGTGCAGCCTGGTTCCTAATAGACCACAGCCGTAGTTCCTAATGGTCTCTATGGCCTGGGGGGTGGGATCCCTAGTGTAAATTATCTAGCAAACACCTACTAACCTAAGGCCAGGAAATATCCAATTCAATGACCTACCACATAATACTTAAGTTTTAGAATTACAATTAATAACTGATCAATAAGTGGTTCTATTATTTAGCTTAAAGACATACCACTGTATAAAAAAAAATCACCCCCCCCCTTTAACAAAAAGCAACCCTCCATTTCTTCTCTGTGGGTCTGGACAAAACTTCTGATTCACTTGATAAACAGCACTGCTGTAGGTGATCTGGTATAAATATTTATTGACAACTCTTATTTTTTCTTTAGCAGCTTCCAGCTAATTTTTCATTTCTTGCAGAATCAGAAATGAGTCAGTTTGGGGCACTGACCAGGGTTTTGAAATATTCTACATGAAACAATTACTCCAAATGTTTTTATGGCATAGAGGGAAACAACACATACTGGGGCCTATCAGAGGGTGAAAGGTGAGAGAAGGGCAAGAATTGGGAAAAATACCTAATGGATAGTAGGCTTAATACCTGGGTTATGAAACAATCTGTATAACAAACCCCATGACACATGTTTACACATGTGACAAAATGAAGGAAAAAAAGTCACAATGAGATACCACTGCGCCCCTATTAGAATGATTAAAATGAAAAATTGACTATACTAAGTAAAACAAAAAATAAATAATAAATTTAAAACTTAACAACAAAAAAAATTCATGGTGCAGGGGTGTGGAGGTAGGACGATACAAATTGCAAATCTATACAGGTTCAAAACGCTTTCTCTTAAAAAACAATTCCCTAATAGTCTGAAATGCTGTGATCTAGACAGAAGTTTACAGTCAATTTTAGTGGCTCTGTAGCAGACTCTGTTGGTGCCTAACCAACAGCTATTTAACACCTTCAGCCTTGCCAATAGTACCCCAAATCGGTTTATGTATACACCATATTCTTCCTAGCCATGTCCTTCAGAGAAGTGAACTCAAGCTCCAGCCACAGGAGGTCTCTCTTGATTAGTCCAAACAAGCAGGGAAATTCTCTTCTTGATTTTCAAGATTAATCTTGAAAGAGCTATGACTCAATTATGGCAAATGAGACAGGAGGGAAGTCTGTTGGACATGCTTCTAGAAAAAGTTTCTAACCTAAGAACAAGTTTCTGAAGGATTCAGAGAGAGAGAGATCTTTTTTTTTTTCTTGCTCTGGATGTTGGAGCATGAGAATGTGATGCCTGGATTGCTGTAGCCATTTTGAAAACGTGAGGGGGCATTCATGGCAGGCTGAGCACAAAGACAATAATCTCAGGTCCTTAATGGGTCAATGAATTGCTGAATTAGCCAAACCTAGAGTTTTCCTACTTCAGGCTGTCTGACTATGTCTTGTTTTTGTTAATAATCTATTTTGATGTGCGTTTTCTGTTACTAGGAGGCAAAAACATCTGATATTTATATAGGCTGAATTAGATAATACAAAATAACTGAATGCCTGGAAGCCATGTGTCAATTTTAATCATTTTAGTGAATTGCCATTTCCCAAGCAATGACTGACTTGGTTTTAAATAAATCACAACTTTGACTGTTAGATTAATGAAATTTGTTTCAAACATGTGCAGGATTATATTTTTTTTGTTTATCATTACCGTAAGTGTCTAAATTAGACTGGTTCTTTATTGTTATTCTTTTCTAGATCACACCCTTTGCTGTGGCTATTCATAGCTACAATATTAGTATAGGACTATTCTAGTACAGTATATTTGAGGGGTTTTTTAGCTATATAGCTAGCTATCCATGATTCTACTTCATTCCCTGTATCTGAATTATGCCAGAAGTTTACTGAGGCAATTCTAGTTAGCATTTGTTTTGTTTTTTAATATTAACTAACATTTACTGAACACTATATTAGTCCATTCTCACATTGCTGTAAAGAACTACCTGAGACTGTGTAATTTATGAAGAAAAGAGGTCTTTGGGAATTCAAATGGAGATATTCAATAGATAGTTGTATATTTATATCCAGTGTTCTGGAGCACATCTGGGATAGAAGTGTAGGTTTAAAATTTGGAATCATACAGATAGGAGTTAAAGGCATAAGAGTGGAGAGTATCACCTGGAGGTAGAAAAAGAGGAGCAAAAAGGCCAGCCACAGAATCACTGGAAATGCAAACTTAAGGGATTGGCAGAGAAAAGTGGGCCCATAAAAGAGACCTAGTAATAATCAGAGAAATGAGAGAAAAACACGTTTAGCACAATGTCATAGAAATCAAGGGAATAAGATTTCAAGAAGTAAAAGGTGGGTGGTCAAGTGGATTACCAAATGCAAAATCTAAAAGTAACATATGAGCTGACGTATCCATTAGATTTGGTAAAACTTTCACAGTCATTGAAACACTTTTAGGAAACTGGTGGGTCAAAGAGGAAATGGGGGATGGACTTCTTGACAAGATAGAGCAGTAAGCTCATATCTGATGCAATCCCTCTGCTGTAAACACACAGCAATGGTAGAATTTTTAAAGTAGAAAAGATAAATGACAATATGGACAAATTAAATTATAAAATATTTAAATAAATAAAATTTAGGAGGATGGGCCTATTAGACTCTCGATAGAAGACAGTGGAAGCTGATGAGTTCAACTCCTACAGGATAAAGGGACTAAAAGTGCTTAACCTAAGACAGAAGAAACAACTGGATCATGACTTAATGCTAGTGGCTGTGGTGGTATTTTCCCACTTGTGAAAGAAAGACAGAAAAATCCTGTCCATCTGCCTTCTGGGGTTATAATTGAATAGAAACTGGGCTTAGTGAGGTGGAAAGAGCAAGACAGAGCCTCCTGATTCAGAATTTACATATGATATATATATTTTTTTTTTCTGAGACGGAATCTTGCTCAGTTTCCCAGTCTGGAGGGCAATGGCACAATCTTGGCTCACTGCAACCACCACCTCCCGGGTTCAAGCGATTCTCCTGCCTCAGCCTCCCAGTAACTGGGATTACAGGCACCCGCCACCACGCTCGGCTAATTTTTCTGAATTTTTAGTAGATGTGGGGTTTCACCATGTTGGCCAGCCTGGTCTGGAACCCCTGATCTCAAATGATCTGCCTGCCTTGGCCTCCCAAAGTGCTGAGATTACAGGCATGAGCCATTGCGCCCAGCCCACATGTGATATCTTATAGCTCAGTGATAGCATCCAATATGACAGCAGGACAGTAGCCCCATTCATCATTACAAAATCCCATTTAGAACTGGGAAGGAGAGAGATGTAAAAAGCATGATGAAGGCAACTGCAAAACTACTAGAGAGTAAGGAGTGGTGGACATAGAATCAGAGAAATAAAGAAGGAAAAGCAAACTGAGAATCTATTAAAAACCAGCATTCCAAACACACGAAGAAATCTCATAGTAAGGAAGATAGGCAACAATAAAATCAACAATAAAAAAAATGAAGGACCTTGGAACCCACCCATTCTTTTACTTTAAGAAAAAAACAAGTAATTGTTGCAGAGGTATTTTATATTTCTGTATTTTGCAGCTGCCTTTTGGTAAGAAGCACGTTTTTCAAATAAAAAAAATTTAATAAAAATTTAAAATTTAAAATGAAGGGCTGGGAGCAGTGGCCCACACCTCTAATCCTAGCACTTTGGGAGGCTGACACAGGTGGATCACCTGAGGTCAGGAGTTCAAGTCCAGCCTGGCTGACATGGTGAAACACCATCTCTACTAAAAATACAAAAGTTAGCCTGGCATGGTGGTGCATGCCTGTAGTCTCATCTACTCAGGAGGCTGAAGCAGATGAATTGCTTGAACCTGGGAGGCAGAGATTGCAGTGACTTGAGATCGCACCAGGGCACTCTAGCCTGGGCAACAGAGTGAGACTCCTTCTCAAAAACTCAAAAAAAAAAAAAAAAGGCGGGGGAATAATTTTATTTAGAAAGGGCAAGAAATACTAAATTAAAACAAGCAGAATTTTAAAAGAGGATGGACATGAAAAAACCATTTAGACGTGTTAGAAATTGATGTTATGAATGCTGTAAGGAACAAAGTTACACATTTACAAATTGAAGGAAAGCTGAGGCATTCACTCATAATACAGCAAGTTAGGGGAAAAGATTTTATAAAATAAGAACAGTTAAGATATATGGAGGAGAAAATGAGAAACCAACATGTATCCAAATAGGTGCTTCTAAGAATTAATAGAAAAAATGATAAAGCTTTATTTGAAGAGATTCTTCAGAATTGAAGATGTGAGTCTTCAGATATTGGGCAGGATACACAATACTAAATATGCACTTAAATATATGATTGTGAAAATCCAGAACAATAAGGATCAGAAAAATCTTAAAAGATATGAGGACAAAAAGATGTATTAATGACAAATAAGTTACGATTAGATTAACAGCAGACTTCTCAGCATCAATAAAAATCAAAAGACAATAGAGTAATGGTTTCAAAGTACTGGTAGAGTAGAAATAGCTGTTAACTCATAGTTTTAGGTAAGTTATTACTCAAAGTAAAATATGCCACGAATGCAAAGTTGGCTCAATATTGGAAAATCTCTATAAATTTACTATATTAATAGAGTAAAAGAAAATAAAACTATGATTATCCCAACTAATGTGTGGTTCAGCTTCTCTATTTACATGGAGGGAAACTTCTGTTAGAAAATCAGAAATAAAAGAAATTTCCTTAAGTTGGTAAATACTATATAATGAAAACTTAGCGCAAACATTATACTTACCAAAGAGAATTTAAATTCATTTCACTCCTTTGAATATCCTGAGCAAGACAAGGATGCCCATTATTACTCTTAATGTAGCAGTAAAGGTTCTGACCAATGTCATAACAGAAGAAAAAACAAAGAGGAGGTGTAAGAATTGGAAGGATAGAGATGAAACTGTATTATTTATAAATGATATAATAATCTGCCAAAACAACCTCAAAAGAATCAACAGACAGGCTGGGCATGATACTTCATGCCTGCAATCCCAGCACTTTGGGGTGCTGAGGTGGGAGGATCGCATTACCTCAGGAGTTTGAGACCAGCTTAGGCAACATGGCAAAACTCTGTCTCTACCAAAAAAATTAAAAACAAAAACAAAAAATTAGTCAGGTGTGGTGGTGCACACCTGTAGTTCCAGGTACTTGGGCGGCTGAGGTGGGAGAATCAATCACCTGAACCCGGGAGTTCGAGATTTGAGGCTGCAGTGAGCCAAGATCACATCAGGGCACTCCAGCCTGGGGAAAAGGGAGTGAGACCCTGTCTCAAAAAAAAAAAAAAAATCAGAATCAACAAACTATTAGAACTAACAAGAGGGTTCAGCAAACTTGCGGAACACAATCTCAGATTATGGAATACTGTGCTGGTTATCTACTTCTGCATATCAAACTACCTGAAAATTTAGTGGCTTAAAACAACATTCATTTTATTCAGCCTTACTAGGTGGTATTCAGCTGGTAGATGGTCTCATCTATAGGTTTTAAGTAAACTTTCATTCCTGATACCTTGGCATGGACGGTTAGAAAGCTGGGGCTCAGATGGGCTTCTCTCTCTGTCCACATAGTGTCAGGGTCTCTCTACAAGATCTCTCTAGCAGATAGACTTCTTATATGGTGACTTCTCCAGGAAGGAGTGTTCCAAAAGACGGAAAGTGGGAGCTGCAAGGTTCTTAAGAAATTTACACAGTGTTTCTTTTGCCATAATTTTTTGACTAAAGCAGTTGCAAAGCCTTTCTACATTCAAAAGGAAGGGCACAGACGCCCCCACCTCTTAGTGGAGGGAGAGTAAAAAAGTTTTTGACCAACCTTAATCCTCCACAGGAGCTTACAGAGAGGGAGAAAATATATAAAATCACCAAAATTCACAAGGAATAATGGCATTAATAGCAATAATATACAAGGAACTCCTGAGAATCAGCAAGAAAAGGACAGCTATTCCAAATTTTTTTTTTTTTAAAAAAAGACTATGCATAGGACATTTATCCAAGTGGAAATCAAGAAGCCAACATGGATACAAAAGAATGCCGAAAATAACTGGTAATCAACGAAATACAAATCAAAGTAACAACAAGCTACCTCTTTACAACAGTGTTTCACAATATTGGTATACCAGTATTTTGGGCCAGACAATTCTTTGTTGCGGGGGCTTGTCTGTACCTAGTAGGATATTTAGCAGCATCCCTGGCCTATACCCACTAGCTGCCAATAGACAATACCCTTTGGAAAATAAAAAATATCTCTAGAAATTGCCAGTTATCTCCTGTGGGATTAAAATCATCCCAGGTTGAGAACCATTGCTTTATACCTATCAGCCTGGCAAAAAATAGAAAGCTGGTTAATGTTGTTGTGTTTTTTTTCTTGAGACAGAGTCTCACTCTGTTACCAAGACTTAAGTGCAATGGTGAGATCTTGGCTCACTGCAACCGTGGCTTCCCAGGTTCAAGTGATTCTTCTGCCCCAGCTTTCCAAGTAGCTGGACTACAGGCACGTGCCACCATGCCTGGCTAATTTTTCTATTTTTAGTACAGACAGGGTTTCACCATGTTGGCCAGGCTGGTCTCAAACTCCTGACCTAAGGTGATCCACCTGCCTCAGCCTCCCAAAGTGTTGGGATTACAGGTATGAGCCACCACGTTAAGTGTTAGCAGGGATATGGCAACATAGGAAGCCTCAGACCTTGTTGGTGGATGTGTGAGTGGCACAGCCATTCTTGAGAGCAATCGTCAAATTAAATGTAGACATACCTCAGGACTCACCAATTCAGCATGTGGATAATTTACACAGGTCCACAAAGGAACATATATGAGGATGTTCTCTGCAGCTTTGTCTGATAATGGGGAGTTAGAGGCAAATTAAAATGTGGTAGCAGAATATCCTGTCCAATAATAGCAGACATATTTTTCTCAGTGCACATGAAACCTTCTACAGGACAGAGCACGAGTTAGGCCACAAAACAAGTTTTAACACATTTTAAAGGACTGAAATCGTACAAAGTATCTTTTCTGATCACAATGAAATAAAATTAGAAATCAATAACAGAAGGAAAAATGGAAAATTCACAAACTAAACAGTACACTCTTAAAACAACTACTGGATTTTAATTTCTTCTTTAGAAGAAATCACGAGGGAAATTGGAAAATAGCTTGAGACGAATGAAAAAGGGAACAAAGCTGAGTGCCGTGGCTTACCCCTATAATCCCAACATTTTGGGAGGCCAAGACAGGTGGATCACTTGAGCTCAGGAGTTCTAGACAAGCCTAGGCAAAATGGTGCAACCCTATCTCTACAGAAAATACAAAAAGCCGGGCGTGGTGGCTCAAGCCTGTAATCCCAGCACTTTGGGAGGCCGAGGCGGGTGGATCACGAGGTCAAGAGATCGAGACCATCCTGGTCAACATGGTGAAACCCCATCTCTACTAAAAATACAAAAAATTAGCTGGGCATGGTGGTGCGTGCCTGTAATCCCAGCTACTCAGGAGGCTGAGGCAGGAGAATTGTGGTGG
>NW_016107956.1:624413-627183 GCF_001604975.1 Cebus imitator | reverse complement strand
AGAGAGAGAGAGAGACCCTGTCTCAGGAAAAGAAAATAAAAGAAAGAGAGGCTGGGCACAGTGGCTCACGCCTATAATCCCAGCACTTTGGGAGGCTGAGGCGGGTGGATTACTTGAGGTCAGGAGTCCCAGACCAGCCTGGCCAACATGGTAACACTCAGTCTCTATGAAAATACAAAAATTAGCTGGGCATGGTGGCGCATGCCTGTAATCCCAACTACTCAGGAGACTGGGCCAGGAGAATCGCCTTAATCCTGGAGGTAGAGGTTGCAGTGAGCCGAGATCGTGCCACTGCACTCCAGCCTGGGCAACAGAGTGAGACTCTGTATCAAAAATGAAAGGAAGGAAGGGATGAAGGAAGGGAAAGAAGGAGGGAGGGAGGGAGGGAGGGAGGGAAGTAGAGAACACAACATACCAAAACTTACGGGGTGCAGAAAAAGTAATACTAAACAGAACTGTATATCTGTAAACATATACAGTAAGTCCTCACTTAACACACACTGTCGATAGGCTCTTGGAAACTGTGACTTTAATAAAAACTATTTTACCATAGGCTGATATAAACAAAACCATATTTTTGGTCATGAAAATATCACTAAACAAAAACATACTTCTGGTCACAAAAAGATCACTAAACTTCTAAATAGAGACCAAAACACTTCTTTTTTTAATTTACATTTCTTGGGTACCTAGTAGGTATATATATTTATGGGGTACCAAAATTAGTTGGGCCTGATGGCATGCACCTGTAGTCCTAGCTCCTTGGGAGGCTGAGGTGAGAGGATTGCTTGAACCTGGGAGGCAGAGTTGCAGTGAGTCAAGATCGTTCCACTACACTCGACCCTGTCTCAACAAAAAACAAAACAAAACAAAAACCAAAAACCAGGCTGGGCATGGTGGCTCACGCCAGTAATCCCGGCACTTTGGGAGGCCCAGGCAAATGGATCACCTGAGGTCAGGAGTTCGAGACTAGCCTGACCAACATGGAGAAACCTCATCTCTACTAAAAATACAAAATTAGCCGGATGTGGTGGTGCATACCTGTAGTCCCAGCTATTCGGGAGGCTGAGGCAGGAGAATCGCCTGAACCTAGGAGGCGGAGGTTGCAGTGAGCTGAGATTGCACCATTGCAGTCCAGCCTAGGCAATAAGAGCGTGACTCTGTCTCAAAAACAAAACAAAACAAAACCCAAAACTAAAAGTTTCAGTCTATTGTTAGTCCTAGGAAAAAAAGTTAAGGGTTTTCCTTTAAGATCAGGATCAAGAAAAGGATACCCACTTTTGTGACTTCTATTCGGTGTATCATTAGAAGTTCTACTCAGAACAATCAATTAGGTAAGAAAAAGAAACAAAAATATCCACATTGGAAAGGAAGAAGTAAAATTATCTGTTTGCAGATGACATGATCTTACATGCAGAAAACCCAAAAGATTACACACACACAGACACATACACACACATCCATTAGAGCTAATATACAAATTCAGCAAAGTTCCAGCACACAAAACCAACACACAAAAAACAGTTCAATTTCCATACACTAACAATTAGTAACCTGAAAAAAAGATTAAGACAACAATACTATTTACAATAGCATCAAAAAGACTAAAATACATAGGAAAAAACCAAGAAAGTAAAAGACTTATCCGTGTTCATGAATTGGAAGACTTAATATTGTTAAGATATCAATGTTAGCCATACTTACTACAGATTCAATGCAATCCCTATCAAAATTCCAATGACTTTGCAGAAATAAAAAAAATATATCCTAAAATTCATATGAAATCTCAAAGGACCCTGAAGAGCTGAAATAATCTCATAAAAGAACAAAGTTGGAAGACTTAGACTTTCTGATTTCAAAACTTATTGCAAAACTACAGTAATCAAAATGGTGTGATATTGGCAGAAAGGCAGAATATATATTAATGTAATAGAATACAGAGTCCAGAAATAAACCTTAGTGCATATGGGCAAATGATTTCTAACAAGGGTGACAAGACCATTCAATGGGGAAAGGACAGCCTTTTCAACAAATGGTGAAAACTGAATATTCACTTGCAAAAGGATGAAGCTGGACCCATACCTTATACTATAGATAAAAATTAACTCCAAAAGTTTCAAAGACCTATTTTATTTATTTTCATTTTATTTATTTATTATTTATTTATTTATTTTGAGACAAAGATTTGCTCGTTGCCCAGGCTGGAGTGCATGGCATGATCTCAGCTCACTACAACCTCTACCTCCTAGGTTTAAGCAATGCTCCTGCCTCAGCCTCCCAAGTAGGGGATTACAGGCATGTGCCACCACACCTAGCTAATTTTGAGTTTTTAGTAGAGATGGGGTTTCACCATGTTGGCCAGGCTGGTCTCGAACTCCTGACCTCAGGTGATCTGCCTGCCTCAGCCTCCCAAAGTGCTGGGATTACAAGTGTGAGTCACCACTCTCAGCCCAAGACCTATTTTATAAGAGCAAAAACTATACAACTCTTAGAAGAAAATAGTGGGAGAACTTTGTAACACTGTATTTGGCAATGGTTTCTTGGATATAACACCAGAAGCACAGGCACCACCAACAAAAAATAGATAAATTGGACTTATCAATATTAAAAACTTTTGTGCATCAAGAGATAGTGTCTAGCCGGGCGCGGTGGCTCAAGCCTGTAATCCCAGCACTTTGGGAGGCCGAGGCGGGTGGATCACGAGGTCAGGAGATCGAGACCATCCTGGTCAACATGGTGAAACCCCGTCTCTACTAAAAATACAAAAAAT
>NW_016107956.1:618956-624261 GCF_001604975.1 Cebus imitator | reverse complement strand
AAAAAAAAAAAAAGAGATAGTGTCTAGAGCGTGAAACAACATCTTCCTCTCTGGGCTGGGACCTAGTTTTCAGTGACATGGGCAAACGCATCAAGAAAGTCAGAAGGAGGCCAGGCAGTGGCTCATGCCTGTAATCCCAGCACTTTGGGAGGCCGAGGTGGGAGGATCACTCAAGGTCAGGAATTGGAGACCAGCCTGGCCATCATGGTGAAGCCCTGTCTCTACTCAAAATACAAAAATAGGCGGGCATGGTGCTGCGTGCCTGTAGTTCCAGCTACTAGGGAGGCTGAGGCAGGAGAATAGCTTGAATCTGGGAGGCGGAGATTGCACTGAGCTGAGATCACACCACTGTACTCCAGTCTGGGTGACACAGTGAGACTCTGTCTCAAAAAGAAAAAAAAAAAAGTCAGAATGATCAGTAAATACTGGACCCTCTATGGGGCCTCCGCCCGGAAAATGGTGAAAGAAATTGAAATCGGCCAGCACGCCAAGTACACTTGCTCTTTCTGTGGCAAAACAAAGATGAAGAGACAAGCTGTGAAAATCAGGCACTGTGGTTACTGCATGAAGACAGTGGCTGGTGGTACCTGGACCTACAATACCACTTCCTCTGTCACATCAAGTCTGCCATCAGAAGACTGAAGGAATTGAAAGAACGGTAGATGCTCCAGCACTCTTTGAGACATCACTGGCCTATAATAAATGGGTTGATTTACATTAAAAGAGAGAGAGAGAGAGAGTGAAACAGTCTACACGATCAGAGAAAATATTTGCAAATCTTATATCCGATTAGAAGTTACTATCTGGAACATGTAAGGATGTATAAAGAACTCCTACAACTCAAAAACAAATCAACAACTTAATTCACAAATGGGCAAGGAACTTGAATAAACATTTCTCCAAAGAAGATACAGAAATAGCCAAAAAGCACACAGAAAGATGCTCAAGGCCAACCACGGTGGCTCATGCCTATAATCCCAGCACTTTGGGAGGTGGGTGGATCACCTGAGGTCAGGAGCTCAAGACCAGCCTAGCTAACATGGTAAAACCCCATCTCTACTCAAAATACAAAAATTAGCTGAGCTCAGTGGCACGTGCCTGTCATCTCAGCTGCTTGGGAGGCTGAGGCAGGAGAATCAATTGAACCTGGGAGGCAGGGGTTGCAGCAGGCTGAGATAGCACCACTGCACTCCAGCCTGGACAACACAGCAAAACTCCATCTCAAAACAAAAAAAGAAAAAAAAGTTGTTCAAGCATTGGCCATTAGATAAATATGAATCAAAACCACCATGGAATACCACTTTATATCCGCTAATATGGCTATTACAAGACACAAACAAAAACAAAATAAGCATTGATGCGGATATGGAGAAATTGAAACACTTGTGTATTGCTGGTGGGAATGTAAGATGGTACAGCCACTGTGGAAAAGTTTGGCATTTCCAAACTCTTAAACTAGAATTATTGGCCAGGTGCGGTGGCTTATGCCTATAATCCCAGCACTGTAGGAGGCTGAGGTGGGCGGATCACTTGAAGTCACAAGGTTGAGATCAGTTGGCCAACATGGCAAAACTTTGTCTCTATTAAAAATACAAAAATGAGCAAGGATTGGTGGTGTGTGCCTGCAGTCCCAGCTACTTGGTTGGCTGAGGCAGAAGAACTGCTTGAACCTGTGAGAGAGGTTGCAGTGAGCCAAGATCACGCCACTGCAATCTAGCCTGGGTGACAGAGCAAGACTGTCTCAAACAAAACAAATCATATAGAATTACGGTATAATCCAGAAATTCCACTTCTGAATGTATATGTCAAAGAGTTGAAAGGGACACAAACAGATACTTGTACACCAGAGTTCATAACAGCATAATTCACAATAGCCAAAAGGTGAAAACAACTCAAGTGTCCATCAACAGATAATGGAGAAGCAAACTGTGGTATATATATGCATGGAATATTATTCAATCTTAAAGAAAAGGAGGCTGAGGTGGGAGGATCGCTTGAACCCAGGAGTTTGACACCAGCCTGGGAAACAAAGTGAGACCCTATCTGTACACAAATTTGTTTTAAAAAATTAGCTGAGCATGGTGGAGTGTGCTTACAGTCCCAGATACTTGGGAGGCTGAGGTGGGAGGATCCCTTAAACCTAGAACTGTGAGGTTGCAGTGAGCTATGATCACACCACTGCACTCCAACCTGGGTGACAGAGACTGTCTCAAAAAAAAAAAGAAGATACATGCTATAACATAAATGGGCCTTGAAAATATTGTGCTAAGTAAAATAAGACAAATGCAAAAGAAAAAATATTATATAATTCCACTTAAATGAGGTGCCTAGAATAGGTAAATTCATAGAGACAGAAAGTAGAATACAGGTTACCAAGGGCTGAAGGAATAGGGATGGGGGAATGAGATGTTATTGTTTCATAGGTACAGAGTTTTAGTTTGGAAGAACTTAAGAAAGTTCTGGAAATTGATAGTGGTGACAGTTGCACAACATTGTGAACATTGTGCAACATTGTAAAAATACTTAATGCCACTAAATTATGCACTTAAAAATAGCTACAATGAGGCAGGCATGCCGGCTCATGCCTGTAATCCCAGCACTTTGGGAGGCTGAGGCAGGTGGACTGCTTGAGGTCAGAAGTTTAAGTCCAGTAGAATGGTGAAACCCTGTCTCTATGAACCACAACAACAAAAGCTAAAATGGTAAATTTTACTTTATGTGTGTGTGTGTGTGTGTGTGGTGTGTATCTTTTTTTTTTGAGACAGAGTCTTGCTCTGTCACCCAAGCTGGAGTGCAATGGCGTGATATTGGCTCACTGCAACCTCTGCCTCCCAGGTTCAAGAGATTCTCCTGCTTCAGTCTCCAGAGTAGCTGGGATTACAGGTGCATGTCACCACGCCTGGCTAATTTTTGTATTTTTAGTAGAGATGGGGTTTCACCATGTTGGCCATGCTGCTCTTGAACTCATGACCTTAAGTGATCCTCCAGCCTCAGCCTCCCAAAGTGCTGGGATTACAGGCATGAGCCACTGTGCTCGGCCATGTTGTATATATTTTATGTCAATTTTAAAAATGTGGTAGATACATAGGAAATAGAATAAGACATAATATGTAAACTTAAAATATGTGCCTATAAAACAATATTCATACTGTAAGAACATACAAATGAATTATTAGAATTAATGAGAACTAAAATTCTAAAACTGACCTAATGATGCAATACAGTTTCAATTAATATCCGAACAGTGTCATTTTATGGAGCAGGCTGATTCTAAATTTTATATGGAAATGCAAAAGTTCAAACATAGTTAATACTCTTGAAGAAAACAAGATGGAAATATTTGATCTATTAGGTATTAAGATATGAAATAATAATGTAATGAAATTATCATAATTAAGATGGTCCAATTAAGGCATAATAATTAAGATAATACAAGGAATGACAATTAAACTAATATCCCAGAAACAGACCCAGCTGTACATAGTTTATTTACAATAAAAATGGCATTGAATGGCAGTGGGAAATTATGGTCTTTTCAATAACCAGTGGTGGGACAACTTGATAGCCATTTAGAAAAAAAAGAAATTTCCTCACTACGGAATATACAACATAAATTTCAGATCTATATCTGGAAACTAATGTAACAAAGGTTTGAGCGGTAACATATGGGAGATTAAAAATATCTCCTTGTTTAAGAAGACAATATACAGGCAATATCTCTCAATAATGCCCATATATTATATTGTCTTCTTACACAGTAGATAAAAAAATATGAAATACTGATAATTTTAACCATATTACACTTAAGATTGTTGCTTTCCTAAGTTTACCAATCCTGTTATTCACAACACTTTCTCAGTCTCTCCTAGTTCCCTACTTTGAAAGATCCATTTTAAACTAGTTAGACTTTTTTCTGAAATCCTTACAAATACCTTATTCTAACATCCCCTCTTTGAATCATTACCAAGGCTCTGTCAAGTTAATAGTCTCCTTTACTATGCTGCAATAAGTTTGATGAACTTTGCTTAGTCAACAAGTTTCCTTAGTGATCTTTGTTGGGGGGAGTAATTTACAGTCCTTATTTTTTTGAGAAATATACTGAACTCTTTAACAAAAATTTTTTTTGGTAGAGATGGGGTCTTGCTATGTTGCCCAGGCTGGTTTTGAACTCCTAGCCTCAAGCTATCCTCCTGCCTCAGCCTCCCAAAGTGCTAGGATTAGAAGGTGTGAGCCACTGTCTCCAGGCAATGTACCAAGATTTTTATAGATTAAATTCTAAGATCTGCTCCAAAATTAGTTCAGTAACATAGAGAAAGTAGAAGTAGATTAGTCATAAATAGTTGATGCTGGGTTATGATACATGGGAGTTCATTAGACTAGTCTGTCTACATTTATTTATGTTTTAAATTCTCTATAATAATAATAAAAAATTATTTGTTTTTGTAGTTCTCAAGAAGAGATGATCACTAGGGTCACAGCAAAGTTGCACTATATGACTCTGATTACCTGGCTTATACCCAGAAAGCATCTAGCCAAACCTAGCCTAAGTTATGCTGGATTCTGCAGTCTTACCACAATGACTGGAGGAAGGGAAGAGCACAGTGATTGTCAACTTGACAGAAATAAGTCTTTTTCTTTTCTTTTCTTTTCTTTTTTGAGACAGAGTCTCACTCTGCTGCCCAGGCTGGAGTGCAGTGGCATGATCTCGGCTCACTACAACCTCCACCTCCTGGGTTCAAGCGATTCCCCTCTTTCAGCCTTCCGAGTAGCTGATTACAGGCGTGAGTCACCATGCCTGGCTAATTTTTGTATTTTTAGTAGCGACAGTGTTTTGCCACGTTTGTCAGGCTGGTCTTGAACTCCTGACCTCAGGTGATTCACCTGCCTCAGCCTCCCAAAGTGCTGGGATTACAGGCATGAGCCACCACACCCAGCCAAAATAATTTTTCATGGACCTTGTACAACACCCCAAATGTAGAACTGAGTTGACATGTTAAATTTGATGTTTAAATCTTGGTTAAAACAACAGCAAAAAAAGGATAAAGATCATTTTCTGTTGTTTTTTGCTTTATTTATTCGGAGTGAAACTGTTACAGTGAGCTAAATTTTTAGTTGTGCTTTGAGTGTGCTCCCTCCTACATTTTACTCTGGAAAAGTGAAGTAGCTTATCATTTCTTAGAAACCTGGATGCTGAAACTAGCCAATATTAGACACATCCTGAGTGATGCCCGATTTGAGGCTTTGAGTAGCTATTCATGTAAGTTGACTTTTCTGTGCATTTGTATCGAGGAGGATCCAGTTCAGG
>NW_016107956.1:603274-617551 GCF_001604975.1 Cebus imitator | reverse complement strand
TGGTGTTCTCTGTATTACCTGGAGTTGAATATTATCCTGCCTTGCTAGGTTGGGAAAGTTTTCCTGAATAATATCCTGAAGAGTATTTTCCAGCTTGGATTGATTCTCTTCGTCACATTCAGGTACACCTATCAAACTTATATTAGGTCTTTTCACATAGTCCCATATTTCTTGGAGACTTTGCTCATTCCTTTTTATCCTTTTTTCTCCAAACTTGTCTTCTCGTTTTATTTCATTAAGTTGGTCTTCGACCTCTGATATCCTTTCTTCTTGATCAATTCGGCTGTTAAAACTTGTGCATGGTTCGTGAAGTTCTCGTGTTGTGCTTTTCAGCTCCATTAATTCATTTATATTCCTCTCTAAATTGTCTATTCTTGTTAGCATTTCGTCAAACCTTTTTTCAAAGTTCTTAGTTTCTTTGCATTGGGTTAGAACAAGTTCGTTTAACTCACAGAAGTTTCTTAACATCCACCTTTTGAAGCCTACTTCTGTTAATGGAACACACTCGTTCTCCATCAGGCCTTGTTCTGTTGCTGATGAGGAACTGTTATCCCCTGAAGAGGGAGAGGTGTTCTGATTTTGGGTATTCTCAGCCTTTTTAGGCTGGTTTCTTCCCTTCATTATAAATTTATTCATCTGTGGTCTTCATAATTACCGACTTTCTAATTAGGTTTCTGAGTGGATGTCCAACTTGTTGATTCCCAGTGCCGGAATCTGAGCAACCCACTGCACCAGCTAGAACAGCGGCATTAAGATTGATGGTGCTTTTCTGCCAGGGAATCTCTGGTCTGGCTTCCTTCTTGAGTCCGTCCTTCAATCAGCTGAATAGGTGACTCTGCCTTCCCAGAGCTCCAAATGTTGGCCAAAAGGGGACCCAGTGCCATTTACTCTGCACCGAGAACCGCCGCGCCGGCCACAAGAGTCATACTGGCGACCCGTGGGGCTCCTCCGTTGGGAATCTCCTGGTCCGTGAGCAACAAAAATTCGTCTGAAAGTGTGGTGTCCTCTTGTTCTCTGTGCTTTCACTGGGAGCTACAATCCTGAGCTGCTAGTGATCAGCCATCTTGGATCTCTCTACTTTTTTTTTTTTTTTTTTTTGAGATGGAGTCTCTGTCACCCAGGTGGGAGTGCAGTGATGTGATTTCTGCTCACCGAAACCTCCACCTCTGGGGTTCCACTGATTCTCCTGCCTCAGCCTCCCGAGTAGCTGGGACTACAGGCATGCACCACCACACCCAGCTAATTTTTGTATTTTTTTAGTGGAGATGGGGTTTCACCATGTTGGTCTGGAACTCCTGACCTCAAGTGATCTGCTTGCCTCAGCCTTCCCAAGTGCTGGGATTACAGGCGTGAGACGCTGTGCACAGCCTCATTTATTCACCTACTCAGTTTACTTTTATTTGAGTTCCTTCTACGTGCCAGTCACTGAGTTAGGTTCTCAAAATGTAAGAATTAGAAAAGACAGTCTACGTACTATGTGTTGAAAGTGGCATTTTGTTGTAGCTTGTATCATATGTTGTTTCAAAGTAGTGTCCAAACTGGAAAGAAAAATTAACAGATTAAGAATCTGGAAGTCTACAGCTAACATTAGGAAATAAAGATCAATATGACATGAATTCTCATGGACTATCATATTTCAGATGGACTTGAGGTCTATGGTGTTAGTCTATATCCTTCCAACTTTTGTATCTTTTGTATGTTTGTTTGTTTAGGAGAGATTTAAGCACTAGACTCAGATAAATGACAAGTCTTGATAGGCCAGGACCAGGGGAAAAGCTAGCCTAAGTCAGAAGACATTATTAATTTCTGTAGACGAACAGATAAAGTCCAAACAGAAGTAAGAGAAAAGGAGGACTACCCATCCTTTAGAAACCTTACAGATAATAAAATATCCACTTGACAGTAAAGTGGCATAGGTGGTTCAGCTGTGGACAGCTCTCCTGCCCCAACCACTTCACTGAGAGATCACTGCACTGGAAGTTATTACATCCCTGCATTTCAAATGGCCACGGCATTTCTTTTGCTAACAGCAGGAAACAAACAAACAAACGAAAAAGACAATGTTAGATTACCTGAGAAGGCAAGGGTTTGGGCTGCACGACATTCCTCAGGTCATATCTTTCCTGGTTCCAGTTGCCCATCAGGGTACGGTTTGAATAAGTATTCTCATTAGTGGTGCATCTCCATCCATACTGGAAAAATTTGGACATACTATTCCAATCTGTCCACACTTCACCATGGCCATCTGCATTAATGAGGCTGCCACAGTGTGGGTTTGTGAGGAAACAGGCGAGGTTCTGTCTCTGGGAAAAGACAAGAATAGAAAAGCTTATTGAACAAACCAGAAAACAGGAAAAGCATCCTTTTCCACTCTTATTTTACACAGCCAGGTATAACACAAGCACACTTAGATCCAGGCTTTGTTATGGTTCTGTTTCTTTCTCTCTAAGTCCTGGAATCTTTTGATCTATTCTCTCAATCAGCAACAGTGGATGACTATATAGATTAAACCCACACCCCTGCTCCCCAGAACCCGTAAAAAGACAGGAAAAACTCCAGTATTCCCAAAACAATATGGATAATTAGCTAAATTTTTAGGTAATTTTGAGATGTAGGCATTTAGGGACTAAGGACACTGCTATAGTCAAAGAGAATAGAAAGAAATGAGAGTTGAATAACTCTCACAGTAAATGAGTAATAAATGATCATTTCCTTCCTTCTGGCTCAAATGATGCCTCCCCTGAAGTTAGCTTGTTTTTATCTCACATAAAATTTTATCTTCATATCTTTCACTGTATTTATAACTTTATACCATATATTGGCATTTTTAAAGTCTGTATTATATCTCCCATACTGAGCTGTATGCCCCTAAAGGACAGGATCTGTTTTATTCATTATTGTACCCTGTCCTGCCTGTCCTCCCCAATTAATCTGGTTTGCCTATACCAGATAATCAATGTCTGATTTCATTTTTTATAAGGTAAAAACTCAATCTTCCTTTTTTCCTCAAAATGTAAGTCTGGTCCCCTGGCTTAGGAACAAGGTAATACCTTCCCTGAAGAAGAGTAACTTGATGTTGAGTAGGTTGAGCTATTTGAAGATTTCTTAGGAGAGTGACAGAAATCCTTATTTGGCTGTTCCATGTTCTTTAAAGATGTCACCAAACCTGGCTTTCCTAGTACTCCAAAGAAAGAATAACCCAGATTACCATGGGCAAATGGCCATGTTTGGGAGTCACCACCCACTTGCCTTTGCACAGGCAGAAACAAAGCCAATAATGTGGCATTGAGGATGACATCTCAGGTAACTACCCTCATACAATCTGCCTTTGTGAAGACAGGTGCATGCACTGATATTATCAAACAACATGATGACCAGAGTAGTTGGTCCCACAAAGACCAATGGGCCTGGTACTCAGACTGGAGATCTAGGTGTCACTGTCTCTAGGGCTGGAATGACAGACATCACCACCCACTCAGTTGTCCAAGCCAGAGGCCTGCAGCTTATCTTTGACTCTGACTTGTCTTTAACATTCATCCAATCACTAGGTCTTGTTGATTTTTGAATCAGACCACTATCCTCCATTCCTACTGGCAAACTTCAATTCAAATCACTGTCAGCCTTGTCTCCATTACTGCAGTTGCCTCGTCTTATCCTGCCATCCGCCTTGTTTCTCTCCAAACCTTTCTCCATAGGAAAGCAGAATTTTTCAAAATCAAAGTATAATTGTATCATCTTCTTATTTAAAATCTTTCAGTGGCTTTCTACGGTTTTCAGAATAAGGTTCAGCCTGCGAAAATAGCTTACAACAGAACAAAAAACCAAATACGGCATGTTCTTCTTACTGAAAGGGGTCCTTATCCAGATCCCAAGAAAGGATTCCTGGATCTCATGCAAGAAAGAATTCAGGGTAAGTCCCTAAAGTGAAAGGAAGTTTAAGAAAGTAAAGGAATAAAGAATGGCTACTCCATACGCAGATCAGCTCTGAGGGCAGCTGGTTGCCCATATTGTGGTTGTTGATTATACACTAAACAAGGGGCAGATTATTCACACCTCCCTTTTTTAGACCATATAGGCTAACTTCCTGACATTGCCATGGCATTTGTACACTGTCATGATGCTGGTGGGAGTATAGCAGGGAGGACAACCAGAGGTCACTTTCATTGCAATCTTGGTTTTGATGGATTTTAGCTGTCTTCTTCACTGCAACCTGTTTTATCAGCAAAGTCTTTATGATCTGTATCTTGTGCTGAGCTTTCTCATCCTGTGACTAAGAATGCCTTAACTTACTGGGAATGCAGCCCAGGTCTTAGCCTTATTTTGCCTAGCCCCTACCTATTCAAGATGGAGTTGCTCTGTTTTAAACACCTCTGACATTCTCACTTATAAATGTGAGCTAAATATTGAGTACATGTGGACCTAAACATGGAAATAACAGACACTGCAGACTACTAACTAGAGTAGGGAGGAGGGGGTACTGTGGGTTGAAAAACTATTAGGTGCAATATACCAATGTAACAAACCTGCAACCTACCTGGGTGCAATATATCCATGTAACAAACCTGCACATGTACCCCCATATCTAAAGTAAAAGTTTATTATTTTTTAAAGGCTTACAATGCTCCCTATGACCTGGCCCTTGCCTAACTCTTCAATCTCATCTGTTACTCACTCTCCCACCAACCGTGCTTCAGCCAAACTCAACTATTCTGTTTCTCCATCATGCTTTTACGTATATTGTTCCTTCTGCCTCTTCACGCCTCTTGACCCAGTTAAGTGGCACTTTTACCCTCTCAGCTTTCAACTCGGGTTCACCTAATCCAAGGAGTCTTTGACCCACTTTGCCCAAAATCTTGGTAAAGTTCTCCTTCTCTGTGCTCCCACAGCACGCTGAATCACTTCACGCATAGCACACACCCTACCATATCAGAGTTGCCTCTTTTGCTCTGTGCATTCCCCACTAGACTGTAGGCTCAGTGAAATCATAGGCCATATCTTGTTCATCCATATATCTTAACCACCCTCAGTGGCCTGGCATATAACAGGCACTGAATAATCTTTTTTGAATGAATAGAAGACAGCAGATTGAAGCACCTGGAGAAGTTTTGAGCAGCAGAGATACTGGGATGCAGCCATTTCGGACGAGATGAAAAAGGTTTCAAAATCCTCTGCGTCTGGGGCATGCGAGACACAGTACAACCTCTCTTTGGCCTCAGCCCGGCCCCGTTTCTTTCACTCAGAACTCTTCTCACACCCCAGCGTTAGTGACTGCTTGTGACCTCATGCAGGTGTGATGAAGTCGCTCAAGGCCATGCTCTGCGCTGAAGACACTGTGATCTTCCCGAAGGGGTGAAGGGGCGAGGGGACCGGGGAGTGTGCGTCCTGCTTTTGAGCTCATAGTTACTATTCTCCCTGGGAGTCGGTGCACCAGTTCGTCCAGACAACCGGACGCCATGAGTACGTCATCAACTAGTGACGGGTGAAGGGGGGGGCAGGCAGAGATCCGCGAAGGAAGTGACGTAAAACGAGCGCCACAGAGAACGCGCGCCCGGAGCCCAAGGAGGCCATGGCACCTCGGCGCCTCCTGTTGGTTGGAGAGGGGAATTTCTCCTTCGCCGCTGCTCTGAGCGAGACCCTGGATCAGAGCACTCGTCTTACTGCCACCTGCCTCCAGCTCCCGGCCGAGGTGGCTCGGGATCCGGTGGCCCGGGAGAATCTGCAGTGCCTGCTTGAGCGAGGTAGCGAGACCCCGCCTCTGCGAAGCCCCGCCCAGCTGCCGGCACGTCCCAAAGTGGAAAGGGTGGGGGCGTGGGTTTGTAACACACAAGGAGATTGTTCTTGATCGTCCCCCGGATTTTCACATAAAGCCGGCCTTGTGCCCAGACTTGGGCTGGTCTGCACGGTTTAAATTAGGAAGAGTTTTTCTGTTCCAGTCCTTAAGACATCCTCCTGTCTATATTTTGCGCCCCCAAACTGTCTTTGTCAGGTATTGACGTACGTTTCGGCGTCGACTGCACTCAGCTGTCAGATGTCTTTGAACTGCACGACAGGGAATTTCATCAGATTTATTTCAACTTTCCGCACTGTGGACGCAAAGCTGGCGTAGCTAAGAACAGGGAACTGCTTGCCAAGTTTTTCCAAAGGTGAGGAAAGGAGAGCCCTCACAAGTGAAATGTTTAAAATGTCCATAACATAGTTACTGCACCCAAACATAAGGCACACGTGTAAGCTACTATGATATGTTTAGAAGAGAATAAAAAGCCCCAAAGGAATCCCCAATTTAGTTGGAAAGACAGATATATAAACCCTAAATGCTAAATGAAAGTACACATAGTGTACCCTTGGGCGTGTAAAAGAGGATCATTTATTTTTGATAATGCAAAATAATGAGAGCCATATAGTCTAATGGCTAAGAACGTGCACTTGGAAGCCAGACTGCCTGAATTCAAATTCCACTGAACAGTTTTGTTATTTTAAGCAAGCTTACTTAATCTTTACATGTTTCTGTTTCCTCAACTGTAAACTAGGGATATTGATAGTAATTAACTAGGCCAGGCGTGGTGGCTCACGCCTGTAATCTCAGCACTTTGGGAGGCTGAGGTGGGCAGATCACCTGAGGTCAGGAGTTTGAGACCAGCCTGGCCGATGTGTTGAAACCCTGCCTTTACTAAAAATACAAAAATTAGCCAGCCGTGGCGGCACGCTGAGGAGGCCGAAGCATGAGAATTGCTTGAACTCAGGAGGTGGAGGTTGCAGTGAGCCGAGATCGTGCCACTGCACTCCAGCCTGGGCAACAGAGGAAGACTCTATCCCCCTACCTCCAAAAAAAAGGTAACTAACAGCCTCCCTCATAAAATTATTGCGAACTTAAAACAGTGCTTTACATGATTATACCACAAGATATGATACTATTGGAGGTGTCCGATGGGGCATAGCTGTCAGTAAACTTTTGACAGAGGCAGTATTTTAAGCTAGTATTTGGATTGCAAGAGGGCAGTGAAAATAATTTTCTAAATGGGAAGAAACAGCCTAAGCAGTGAATCATGTATAGGAACTGTGCAGATATTGACCTTTCTGTGACATACAGATGAGCAACACAAATGCAAAGCAGACACTGGTCAGCCAATAGTGTCCATTAGTGGGTTGAACATTTAATTTACATTTGCATTTACTTCCAGCTACTTTCTTTGTATTTTGGGGGTCTAATAGATTTTTGCACATAGGTATGATTGGATTTTAATTATTGCACAGGCAAACCATGTGTATGTTGCCAGCTCCTGTGGTAATTTCCGCTTGTTGATGATAATTAGTTGGTGTTTCTTTTCTCCCTATTAGCTGTGCAGATGTTCTTGCAGAGGAAGGAGAAGTCCACGTGGCATTATGTAGAGGACAAGGTGGAACTCCTGTGGATAAACCCCAGAGAGAATGGCACAACAGCTGGCAAGTGGTTGCCATGGCAGCCCTGGGTGGGCTTATTTTAAGTGATGTGTATCCATTCAGCTGTAAAGCTGTGCCAGGGTACAAGTGTACTGGATATAGGTAGGTAATAGCATAGGTCTAAACCTTCTGCTTTTTCATCTGTCTCACTAATGATAACAAAATCTCGTAGACAGACTTTTAGGCCATGCCAATTAACTGTTTCAGTCTCTAAAAATACTTGTTTATTTTAATAATGACAGACTTCATATTGGTGTCTATTTTGCAAGGAGTCAAGATAAGTCCTTTCATGTAGAAGGTGCTTTGAACCATGTCTTCACCAGGAGCTTACCCTTCGAAGATTCTCAACCCAGAATCTTCAGGATCAAACTGGGTAACCAGTGGTTTTCCTTTCGAGAACCAGAAGCACTTGTAGGAAAGTTGAACAGGTAACTGGAAGTCACTTTCATCTTCAGTTGTATGCTGTTTGTCTTGATGGCAACCATATATTGAATGGATGGTACATAAATTGTTAGTGATGTTGGTGCTATGTTTATTTGTGAGCCTGGCCTCCTTAAGCTTCTTTAGAATTAAAAATTGTCATATTTTCTGATATATTGTAGGGATGGTGGCTGTCAAAGTTCTGAAATACCTGCTTCTTTCTCCTTATGGTAGATGATTTCTTTGTTTCCTTTCAAGATCATTTTAAGAATAATTCTTTTGTATCCAGCTGTTCGTGTTTTAATTCTAGCTACATTATAATTATTTACTGTTTTCAGTTAGAAAAATTATTTTTGTATGTGTTTAAACAGGGGTTTCCTGGAAGCACCTTCATGTCATCCTATCAAAACCATAAATGAGAAACTCATTGCTGAATTAGGCAAAGCTTTCCATCTAAAAAGGCTGAAATGTTCCTTCCCTTTGCTGCCACAGGAAGGTGCCAGTGTTCTTCCTTTCTGGAATTGTGACTTTCTGTCAGCTGCTTTTTGGATTAGTCTCCATGAAGATAACTCAAATTCTGAGTCCCTGACTGGTGGGACATCACAAGATGTGGAAGACTTTCTAGTGTCATTTTCAGAACTTAGCCTTCCCAAGAATCCTGGAAGAGATGGCAAAGAAGCAGCTTATGAAGGAATCTGTGGCCAGGCTAAGGTCTGCCTTAGACCTTCTCTCCTAGTTCATGTTCAGGATATTATCGAAGTACCAGACTTCCTCTCAGGTTCTCTGCACATCCTCAGTGGACCTGTCTTTCAGAAGTGCCACATTTTGCCTTTCACAATGCCAGCATTTCACGAGACTTTATTTATCCTTGGGCTTAATAAAAATCTGAAGGATGGCTGTCTTCAATCACTGCTGGATCATCTGAAGGGCATTGTAGATAGCCTGCTGACTCAGACATCGCCAGAGATCTCTAAGCTGAGCAGTTTAGTTGAATTTGTCCTTCAGTCAAATGGAAAGGATTATATGATTCATGTAAAGACTGATAATTTTAGCCCAGATTATACTGAGGATCTAATTATTGGGTCTGTTACCACATCTGCAACAAGCATTATACATAAAGACCAGTGTTTTGTGTTTGTGTCCATGAACTTGGACCTATTAGCCATGCTTGTCTGGTGTATCTCTGACTGGAGAATGTTGTGGACGTTTGATAACCGTTTCCTGAAAAATTTCGTCCCTGGAAAAATAGAACCCTTTAAAAGTCATTCTCTGTATCCTCCATGTTACGTCCATGATATTAGTTTTTGGATAGATGAGAAGAAAGGATTTGATGAACTAGAGTTTCACACTGTGGCCCGAGCAGTGTCCCAGGACACTGTTATATCCATACAGTTTCTTAGCCGTTATCAGCATCCAAAGACTCAACAGGTCAGTCTCTGCTATAGATTGACCTACCAGACCTGTGACAAGGCCCTCACCCAGCAGCAGGTATCATCAATGCAGTCCCAGTTTAGGAAGGAGATTCAACAACGCCTATATGTTACACCTCGGTAGTTTAAATTCTTTTCTACGGTGTGATCCTACATTGGGGGGGATGTGGAGGAAAATGACCAACTTCTAATCAGTAGTCCTTTCTGGATTTTTTTTTTAATCTTTTACTTTGTGACCATAGCTGCTGTTGGTTGATCCTAAAGATACCTTGACTCTGTCACTTAAACTTATAGATTATAATGTACATAATTGGTGACATTTGGAGTTGTGCAATATTTTGGTCCTGAGAAGTGACTGAAACAATAAGCAAAACAGCATTTTGTACTCAAGATGCTCTATTGCTGAAGGAGGCTGTAGAACTTAGGAGTCTCATTAAATACACATATGTTTTCCACACTGTAAATTATTCTTCCCTCAACTTTCTTGTATCACTTCATTAAATCACCTTATGAAAGTAATTTTTGGAGTCAGACCAACATTTATTAGCTTCGTAAGTTGTAAGTATTCCATATTAGTTTTGGTATTGTTATCATCATCATAATTTTAATTCTGTGGTTGACTTGTTAAAGTCATGGAACTAATAAAGCTTCAGATTTAGGGTTAACATTTGGATCCTCTAAAGCCCATGTTGTTTCTGCCACTTTGTTACTTTTTTGCTAGTCTTAACAGTAATTGTTCAACTGTGATTAACTCCAAACTTTGCCTCTCTAGATTTTGGGGCCTTCTGTTATAAGTACCTCCAAGGGACACTGGAAAATTAACTTAGCCTAGGTTTCTGCAGAATGCGGTACTCTAATGTGAAGTAATGTATGCTCCTGTTCATAGTTAGGCTCCACATTTGGGATTATATTCTGTGACGGACATGACTGTCTTATTTATTCTTGGAGAAAAGCATTTAGGAAAGCAAAAATGGAAGCACAGAGACAAATTAGGAGGTTATTGCAGTAATGCAAATGAGAACATGATGACCTGGACCAAGGTAGTAAAATGTTGGGTTGGATAATATCTGGAAGGACTTGCTGATGAATTAAACGTTTGTGTGTGGGTGAGAGAGGTGTGCGGTTAGAGAAATAAAGGAATTAAGCAGGACTCCTCAGTTTTTGACCTGGATACCTAGAAGATTAGAAGTGTCATTCACTGGGATGGAAACACTGTCATCCCAGTAATGTTTGGGGAGTAAGTTTGGGGAGTGGGATAAAGAACCAAGGGATCTCTTAACGGACACATCTATTGCTGAGCTCTCCACATATATTATTTTGCTAATTGATGGCAGGTAATGTGATTTATCCCTTTCTTCTTTCCTCAGTAGTGTTTGGTACATGGAGGAGGTGGTGTTTGATCTGGATCTTAAAACAAGGGCAGGAATGTAAAGGGAGAATTATTAGGCAAGTAGGGTGTGCATTTCAGGCAGAGGGCATCCATGAACAGAGATATAGATAAGGGAGCATTTGGGGGCACTTTCTAGGCTAATTAGCTGGAATGTAAAGTGTGAATAGGAAAGTAGTGGGAGATAAGATTTGAAAGGTAGGTTGGGGCTGGAGTTCATGCAAGACCAAATGCTAGAATAAGGAGTTTTTACTTTACTTGGTAGGCAATAGGAAAAAATCTGATTTTTTTTTAACTAAGGAGGTGACACAGAGTAGTGCTTTGGAAAATTAACCAAATAATGTTGTGCAGGATGAATTTGAGATGAGTAATCCCTGTGAAGATGCTATTGTGTTAGTTCTAGGTAGAGAGGTAGGGAGGGACCTGCATTAGAGTTAAATGAAAAGGAGGAGATGGGTATATGAGATACAGCTAGGCTGGGTGCAGTGGCTCCTGCCTGTAATCCCAGCACTTTGGGTGGCTGAGGCAGGTGGATCACTTGAGGTCAGGAGTTACAGACCAGCCTGGCCAACATGGCAAAACCTAATCTCTACTAAAAATACAAAAATGAGCCAGTGTGGTGGTGCACACCAGTAGTCTCTGCTACTTGAAAGGCTAAGCAATGACAATCTCTTGAACCTGTAAGGCGGAGGTTACAGTAAGCTGAGATTGTGCCACAGTCAGCCTGGGTGACCAAGGAAGACTCTGTCTCAAAAACAAAAAAAAAGCTAAGCTGGATACTTGAACTTGGTAACTAATGACTGCATGGCATGCAGGAATTGAGCAATATGATCAATTTTCATTTTCAATACTTAGGAATTTTTGGAAGGAAATCACAACCTTCTAGGACCTTGTCAAGTTTAGTGTTCCCTCTATACAGTTACTGGCATGGAGCTCCACGGAGTAGGATATAGCTCTGTGATTAGGAGAGTGGATAGAGTGTCAGGATTAGATGAATGACCCCCAAGAGTCACAAATATGATATTATCAACATGCTAGTATAAAAAGGATTGTAGGAAATGAAGACCTTTCACCCGATCTGGTGGGAAGAGCATGGGCTTTTTGGTAAGATAGTCCTGGGCTGGAATATAGCTCCACCATTTACTAGCTCTAAGTTTATTTAGTTTCCTGATCAATAAAACAAGGTGGTTGTATTAAGTTTAAAAAGCATAAAATATGTAAAATGCCTACCACAATGCTGAAGTAGCAATGACAGTGATGGACGTCTGATTCAGTTTGCCACACAGAATTTCATCAGTCTACATTCTGCCATTACCAGTTTGTCAGTCTGAAACAGTTTTTAGCTACAGGCTGTCTCTGTCGCTCTCACCAAAATACAGAGAAGGCAAGGTATTAAAAATGACATTTTTTTTTTTTTTTTTTTTTTTTTGAGACGGAGTTTCACTCATGTTACCCAGGCTGGAGTGCAATGGCGCGATCTCGGCTCGCCACAACCTCCGCCTCCTGGGTTCAGGCAATTCTCCTGCCTCAGCCTCCTTAGTAGCTGGGATTACAGGCACGCACCACCATGCCCAGCTAATTTTTTGTATTTTTGGTAGAGACGGGGTTTCACCATGTTGACCAGGATGGTCTCGATCTCTTGACCTCGTGATCCACCCGCCTCGGCCTCCCAAAGTGCTGGGATTACAGGCTTGAGCCACCGCGCCCGGCCTAAAAATGACATTTTAAGGACTTCTCTTTTAGTAGATAGCTGTGCTATGATATTTAACTGAATACTTCGCATTTCACTATGTAGATTTCTTTAATCACTTTCTATTTGTGCTTTCATTTAAATAGGGGAGCTGTGGTGGTGGTGGTGGTGGTGGTGGTGGTGGTGGTGGTGTGTGTGTGTGTGTGTGTTTAGAATGGAGAATGTTGAAAAGTGAAGGAAGAGAGGGTTGGAGGAAGGTAGGAATGGCCAGAGTTACAGAGTTAGAAGTAGGTGGATGGGACAGCCCTGGTGAAGAAACTCAAGGCTCCGGTTCTATTTCTTCGCTACTCGAGGATCTGCCCCGATTGGCCCAGTAACTCTACAATTTAGTCTTTTCTGCGCATGTCAAGATCTTTTGTCCCTCGGCGGACACCGTTTACCAGCCAAAGCTAAGTCTCCGCGCTCACCGACTTCATAGGGTGCCGAATCTTTTTTCCCCTAGCTTGCCATGGCGAGCCGAGGGGCTCGGCAGCGCTTGAAGGGCAGCGGGGGCAGCGGTGGGGACACGGCCCCGGCCGCGGACAAGCTGCGGGAGCTGCTGGGCAGCCGTGAGGCGGGCGGCGCGGAGCACCGGACTGAGTACGTCTGCGGCGCGGCAGGGGCGTGGCCGGCCGGGTGGCCGGCGCGGCTGGAGGGTCTCAGCAGTGTCGCGCGGGGGCTCGGTCTGGCCTGGCCTCCCCGCCGAAGGCCCGCGCTCCCTCTTCAGCTGGGTCCTATTGCTCTTCCTGGGCGGGTCAGCATTCGGTCTTTGCCCACCTTAGATCCCTCCACTGCGGGTCCCCCGCTTTTGTAAAACAGTCTTGGAGTGTGGGTCTGTGATGCTCCTGGGCTAGGCCTAGCGTGGGCACAGCGTCTGTGGGAGATGTTGACAGGATAAAAGAGTAAACCTTTTACGGCTTTTCCTCACAGCTCCTTTTATTCTCCCTCAAGTTCCGACCCTTTACTGGGCCCACCCAACCAGCCACCACCTCTTCCCAAACCTGGGAGGCAGCAGGTTAGAACTGCATTAAAGAAGGTGTCAACATATGGAATTGCAGTAAGCTATACGTAGCTTGCACCTAGGCTTCTATTTGAACTTGAGGGGTAATGAATAAACCCATGAAAAGCAATGACCTTGCTAAGAAAAGGAAAAAAATGAGAATGACAGCTTTGTGGCCTTCAAGTGAGTGATTCGTTGGCTTGGGATAAATGGATTGTCGCAAATGCAAGGAGCTAAAGTGTATGAGTTAATTTATGCCTTAAAAGCAGGAAGTGGAAGGAGCGATAGAGTGATTAAAGTCAATTCTTCAAAAGGCCGAGGCAGGAGGATTACTTGAGCTGAGGAGTTTAAGTCCAGCCTGGGCAACACAGCAAGAGCCTATCTCATAATTTTATTTTTTATTTTTGAGATGGAGTTTCGCTCTTTTCGCCAAGGCTGGAGTGCAATGGCGCGATCTCTGCTTACCACAACCTCCACCTCGCAAGTTAAAGTAGTTCTTCTGCCTCAGCCTCCCAAGTAGCTGGGATTACAGGCATGCGCCACCACACTTGGCTAATTTTTGTATTTTTAGTAGAGACGGGGTTTCTCCATGTTGGTCAGGCTGGTCTCGAACTCCCGACCTCAGGTGATCCACCTGCCTCAGCCTCCCAAAGTGCTGGGATTACAGGCATGAGCTACCGCGCCCGGCCACAATTTTTTTCTTAAAAATCTGAATTATTTATTCATTTTACTGAGAAAACAATTAGCTATTCACCTTTTTAGATGAATAAGTGCTTTGATTGCTTTGATGTCCCTTGTCCTTTTTGCCCTTTCTATCTAGATTTAGGTCTTCTGATTAGTAGGTCCTGACATACTTTTTTTTTTTTTTTTTTTT
>NW_016107956.1:584070-602714 GCF_001604975.1 Cebus imitator | reverse complement strand
AAAAAAAAAAAAAAAAAAACAAACAGAGATGATGGCTAATTATGTCACCCAGGCTGGTCTTGAACTTCTGGGCTCAAGCAGCCCTCTTGTCTTGACCTCCCAAAGTGTTGGGATTACAGGCATGAGTCACTGCACCTGGCCTGTAACTTGTGTTCACTTTTGTATTCTAAGCAGTTGATGTACTTGCTACTGAAGGCTGTAGGGAATTTAGCTGGTTTACACAAAGGTATAATTTGTAATTTTCTTATAAGTTTTTTAAAATGAAAATTATACCTAGAGATGGTTTTTAAAACTAACAACTACTAAAAAACCTAAAGGAAAAACAGTAGCTTTCTATTCTACTTCCTGTGTCCAAATACTACTTTCCAGAGGCAACCACTTTCTTTTACTTTTTAAGTTATACCTTCTGATGGCTACCAAAATAGTGTTACTGAATAGTATGATTCTATTGCTATTTGTTGATTTATGCATTATCTGTTGAATTCTATTATAGAAAATTAAGAGGTAAAATTTTCTGATCACATTTTGAATTCAAAAAGTGAAGAAAGAATGTTAAATGTAGGTTGTTTAAAGAATATATGAAATTTAGAGGTTTTCTGTTTTGGCTAACAAGTATTGAGGAAAAATAAGTAGAAGGTAAAATTCAAGCTTTCAGTGTTGACCAAACAGCAATCTTGTAAAATTTATAATGTCTTAATATTTTAAATATTGGGTCATTTTGATTCCTTTTTTATCCATCAGTTGCAAATCTTGTTGAGAATGTTAGCATTACTGTGTACCTTTGTCTCTTAAAAATTTTTTTTATTTTGAGACAGAGTCTTGGTCCATCGCCCAGGCTGGAGTGCAATGGCATGATCTGGGTTCGCTGCAACCTCTGCCTCTGGGGCTCAAGTAATTCTCCTGCCTCAGCCTCCCTAGTAGTTGGGACTATAGACATGCACCACCATACCATGCTAATTTTTGTGTTTTTTTGTAGAGATGGAGTTTTGCTATGTTGCACAGGCTGGTCTTCAATTCCTGGGCTCAAGCAGCCTGCCTGCCTTGCCCTCCCAAAGTGCTAGGATTATCAGCGTGAGCCACTCTGCCTGGCCTACCTTTGTCTTTAATATTTCTACTCAGAAACTTGCATGTGCTTACCAGAGATTTTTGGCCAGTATAACCCTGAATCTGTCTGTTTTGTATTTTTAGACACACTACCTCATCTACGGGGAGGGGTTTCAGACTTGGGAATATTCCCCAGCATATGCCATTCGCTCCTATGCTTATCTGTTACTTCATGCCTGGCCAGCTGCATTTCATGCAAGAATTCTACAAACTAATAAGGTAAGGACAGACCTATCTGAAAGAAGTCACGATTGATTAAGAGGTGAGTCTCTAGTATAGTTTTGAGAAAAGGACAAAATAGATTGGTAGTTAAAAGGGAACTTTTTTTGAAGAAGAATCATTTATTCATTCATCATTCAATAAGCATTAATGGAACTGCTTTTATTTGGTAGATACTGTATTAAGTGCTGTGGCTATAATGGTAACCAAGTCCCTGACTTAATGAAACTTGTGGTTTAGTGGAGAAGATGAACATTGAACAAGTCATTCTAAATATGGTAGGTCTTATGCAGGAAAAGTACAGTGTGCAATGGAATATCGTATTAGGAGTGTCTAATTTAAGTAGAGTGCTGAGAAATAATTAGGTGTTAACTGGGACCTAACTAACCTGATTAGTTTTCAGAAATTTGATTATGATGTGTCTCGGTGTGGATTTCTTTGGTTTGTCTTGTTTGGAGTTTATTCAGCTTCTTGAATCTTTAGGCTTATTCCTTTTGCCAAATTTGGAAAGGTTTTAGTTTTATTTTTTTGAATACTTTTTCATCCCTGTCCTTTTTCCTTTTCCCTGGAACTTTGACAATGTGAATGTCAGATCTTTTGTTATTAGTCACCCAGGTTCCTGAGACTGTGTTTTCAATTTAATTTCTCTCTGTTGTTCACATTGAGTAACTTCTGTTCTTCTATCTTCCACTTCGCAGATTCTTTCCTCTGTCTCCTCTTCCAATGTTGAGCCCATCCATTGCATTTTTAGTTTGTTCTATGTATAGTTTCAATTTTAAAATTTCCATTTGGTTTTTCTTTATATCTTCTAATTTTTTTTACAGAGACTTTCTGCTTTTTCATTTGCTTCAAGCATATTCTTAATTATTCACTGAAATATTTTTACAAAGTCTGCTTTAAATTTTGTTAGATAATTCTAACATCTCTGTCATCTTGGTATTGGAATCTATCAATGGACTTTTTTCATTCAGTTTGAGATCTTCCTGGTTCTTAGTATGGACATTTAAGGTATTGCATTATAAGATTCTGGATTATTCATGGGCTCAGCATGCTTTCTTTGCACTGTTGTGCTCCCTTGGATCTTATTTAAGCCTTCTGTTTTAGCTGGCTTCTTTTGATACTACTTTCCACTAACCCAGCAGGGAGAGAGCGTTAGTGGGAAGCCTCTACCTTGCTACCACCAAGTGGAGGTAGAACTTCAGGTTCCCTACCATGCCTCCACTGACATCTGAGGAAGGGGGTCTTTTTTTGCTATTGCTGGGCAAGAATTGGAGGTCTTGCTTCCTAGTAGGCCTCCACTGATACTACGCCACAGGTAGAATAGAAGCATCTTGACAGATTGGAGTTGGGTGTGGAAGTCCAGCCTCCCTAAGTGGTTGCCACTGACATCATGATGGGGGAGAGACTCATTACTATCAGTGGAGATGAAAGTCCTGGCTTCCTAACTGACCTCTGATGCATGGGTGGGAGTGGGTATTTGTCCTGACTAGAGTAGTTATTGTCTAAAGGTTTTTTCATCATGCTAGGCTATCCTTTTCTTGGTCCTTTGGCTACAGAGCCGATCTTGGTTGGGGTATTTTTGTTTTCTGTGCCCATTGGCATTTTCACTTGCCAGCTTCTTTAGCTTCATGCCTAGAATACGCCAAGCAAAAAGAAAACCCATGGAATTTACCACTGTGTTGTTCCTCATGTCCCAAATTCTGTAGCCAGCCTGCTTTCTTCTCTCCACCTTCAGAGTCTTCTTAGGTTGGTTTAAATATATTGTCCAGAGTTTTCGGTGGTTTTTAAAGTTGTTTAAAATATAGTGTCCATGAATAGAAGAAAAGTCCATTTTCCATGAAGAAGTCCCTAATTAGAGAACTGAAGGATAAGCAGGAGTCGTCTAGGTAAAGGAACAGTGGGAATGAGGGAGAAAGTTGAGAACAGTCTTCTAGACTGATGGCCCTGAGGATGGGAAGAAGGATGGCATGGCCTTATTATATAAACAGGTTTGACACTTGAAAGAGAGGGCGTGGTGGAATAGTTTAGATGAGACTGAGAATTAAGAAGATGCCAGATTTCTACAAGACCTGGTAGGATCTATTAAGATATTAGACTGTTGTTCTTTTCCCCCCAAGTCTATTGTGTGAAGCCACTGAAAGGTTTTAGACAAAAGAGGTATGATTGCATTTGCATTTTAGAATGATCAGAAAGGTAGCACCTGCAGAAAATGACAGAAATACTGTCCCTCCCTTCCCTATCTAGTATCTCATTTCTGTTTTTTTTTTTTTCAAATGAGATGAAGTCCTGCTCTGTTGCCCAGGCTAGAGTACAGTGGTGCCATCATAGCTTACTGCAACCTCTGCCTCTCAGGTTCAAGCAATTCCCATGCCTCAGCTTCCTGAGTAGTTGGGATTACAAGCATGAGCCACCACACTTGGCTAATTTTTTTTTTTGTATTTTTAATAGAGACAGGGTTTCACCATGTTGGCCAGTCTGGTCTTGAACTTCTGACCTCAAGTGGTCCGCCTGCCTTGGCCTCCCAGAGTGCTGGGATTATAGGTGTGAGCCACTGCACCTGGCCTCATTTCTTTTTTTTTTTTTTTTAACTTGTCAAAGGAAAGATAATAAAAGGTGAAGGACTCAGTAGAAAACTAACAATATGCTATGCAGAGGATTTTTATTTCCACTTGGACATCTGCTATCACTTCAAATTTTACATGTTCAACACAGAATTCTTCCTTTTCTCTAATCCTCTTACGTCACTGTTGTACACAGCAAGTGAAAAGGAAAGCAAGATTTCTCTTCTATTGTTCTTACTTCTGATCTCCTTTTTCCTAGCCACCTGGCAAAGGGGAATTGTAGCTTAGCGAGTCACAGCCCCAGCATCATAACGCTGAGTAGAGAAGAATGGTTGTTTCTGAGAGACAGTGTGGTAACAATTGGCACCTCTAATGATAGCTACCTTCTCAATCTCTTGCTACCCCAAATGAAAGCGCCTTTGTAATTTCTCTTCCTGGACCTGTTTGTGAATTTCTCTGTAGTATACACTCAGAAGTGAGATCCCACACATAGACCCATGGGCTTACTGAATCTCACATTTCTGCCAGATTGCTTTCCAGATGGCTATACAGCTTTTATGCTCCCTGCAGCAGTACTCCAGTTTCCATCTTCCTCACATCTCCTGAGTCTTTGATGTTTCTGACTTCCTCATGTATGTGAAATGCTTCTCATTTTAATTGAATTTCTCTGATAACTAGTAAAGTGGAGCATTTCTTCATATATTTATTACTCATTTAGAGCTTCCTTTCTGTGAATTACGCATTCATATCCTTTGTCTATTTTTCTGTTGGGTTTTCTATTTCGTTCTTCCAATTTGTAGACGTTCTCATTAGTAACCCCCTATAGGTTATAGATATTGTATATATTTTCTCTTACACTGTTACCTCTCTATTAACTTTGTCTGTGGTCCTTTGTTGAACAGTAATCTTTAATTCAATATGGTCAAACCAATCTATTTTCCTCTTGTGTTTGGTGAGTTTGGGGTCTTTCTAAAAGAAATCCTCCTTCACCACAGGTCATAGAGATATTCTTCTATATTTTCTTCAATTAGCTTATTAGCTTTTTTTTTCTTTTTTTGAGATGGAGTCTCACTCTGTCACCCATGCTGGGGTGCAGTGGTACAATCTTGGCTCACTGCAACCTCCTCCTCCCAGGTTCAAGCAATTCTCCTGCATCAGCCTCCTGAGTAGCTGGAACTCCAGGCATGTGCCACTGTGCCCAGCTAATTTTTGTATTTTTAGTAGGGAAGGAGTTTTGCCATGTTAGCCAGGCTGGTATCGAACTCCTGACCTCAGATGATCCACCAGCCTTAGCCTCCCAAAATGCTTATATTCAATTAGCTTTTAATTTTATCTTTTACATGTAAGGCTTTAATTATTCGAAGTTTATTTTATAAATTGTGGAAAGATCCAGCTTTATTTTTTACTATGTGGTGAACTGGATTTTCTAGCACCATCTGCCAGATAACCCACCTTTTTCCTTCTCATTTGTAATACCACCTCTATCATACACCTCATTCCTGTATGTATATGGGTTCTTTCTATTGTCTTTATTCTTTGTCATTGGTCAGTTTACTGCCATATTGCTTTTATTATCATGGCTTTGTAATGTATGTCAGTATCTGGTGGATGAATTTCTCACTTTATCCTTTTTAAAATTTGTATTTTAAAAATCATCTTAGAATCAGTTTGCCCTTCACCCAAATTTTGCTAGGTTTTGATTAGAGTTGTACTGAATTTACATATTATTTTGAGAATGAACACTTTTATTTGACTTTATTTTATTTTTTGAGACAGGGCCTTGCTCTTTTGCCCAGGCTGGATTGCAGTGGTGTGGTAATAACCTACTGTGGTCTCAGACTCCTGGGCTCAAGGGATCCTCCCGCCTTAGCCTCATGAGTAGCTAGGACCACAGACACATGCCACCACATCCAGCTAATGTTAAATTTTTTATAGACTTGGAGTCTTACTATATTGTGCATGCTGGTCTTGAATTCCTGGCCTCAAGCAAAACCCCTTGCCTCAGCCTCCCAAAGCGTTGGGATTACAGGCGAGTGTCACTGCACTTAGCAGAATTAACACTTTTACAGTGTTAAGTCATTCTATCCCTAAAATGATATATTTATCCATTTAGTCAAGTTTTCTGTCTTTTAATAAATTTTTTTACACTTGATCTTACCTAAAGGCCAAGAGGTGATAATTTTTTTTTAAGTATTCATTTCAGTCTTGTGAAGTCTGATAGGTTAATGCCTAGATTCTTTGCATTTTTGTTGTGATCATAAATGGTATCTTGTTTTCTTTTATTTTTATCTTAATACCGAATGTCTTGCTGAATTTTCTCATTAGTGTCAATGGTTTGTCAGGTGAAGCTTGTGGGTTCTCTTTCATCTTTGTATATTAAGATTAGTTTCTTCCATTTTGTTACCTCATTTTATTTTTGTGTCATTGTGCTCTGACTAGAACTTCCAGTTGAATATTAGTAGGGATGGTGGTGTTTGTCCTGCTCTCAAACAGAATTCTTATATTAATTCATATTAAATTTTAACTTTCTAAATATGTGTATGTATTCTCTCCAATTAGATGAGGTGTCCTTAAATGTATAAACTTTGTACTAAAATTATCTATGTTCCTAATAGTATCTAAAATACTGCTCAGTGTATAGTAAGTAGGCTTTTAGTATATTTGTATTGAATTAATGAATGAGTTTGGGCATTTACAGGATACTTTATACAAGTTTTAAAAAATTTATTGCTTATAATCATGAAAATGGAAGGTATTTTTCATGTGATATGCAGCTACAGTAATCATACCATATATGTATGTATGTGTATATATATATATTCTTTTTTTTTTTTTTTTTTTTTGAGACGGAGTCCTTGCTCTGTCATCCAGGCTGGAGTGTGGTGGTGTGATCTCAGCTCATTGCAACCTCCAACTCCCAGGTTCAAGCGATTCTCTTGCCTCAGCCTCCGAAGTAGCTGGGATTACAGAGGCCTGCTACCAGGCCCAGCTGATTTTTTTGTATTTTTGGTAGAGATGGGGTTTTGCCATGTTGGCCAGGCTGGTCTCGAACTTCTGACCTCAGGTGATCTACCCTCCTTGGCCTCCCAAAGTGTTGGGATTACAGGCTTGAGCCACTGTACCTGGCCAGTCATACTATATATTAAGTAGTGTTTATTTTCTGAGAAATTCAGTGCTCTGAAACATATGGTATTCTGTAGTATAAAGCTATTCAATCTAACCCCTATTTTATTATTTTTATTTTTTAAATTGATGCTGTCAACTATAAAATTAATAAAACCACATCATAAAACTTTAGAAGATAGGAGGAAAAATACTCAACCTAAATCTACCAGGTTGCTATGGCTACTTTTACCATTTTATTACATTTATTCAGTCTTTCCATATGCATATAGTTTCCATAGCTGTAACTGATGTATAAATAATATTGAATTGTACATTTTCACTTAATATTTTGTCATAATCAGTACCTGATATATTATGGTTGTTGAAGAAGTGCTTGTTGAATGAATGAGCATTATATTGCAAGAATGTTTTCACTGTCTTTGTATAGTTGTCCATGTGCTAGATGTAGCCTAGTTTATTTAATCATTTCTCTATAATTGGATATTTTGTAGTTTTTAAAACAGTTTTTACTAAAACTGCAATTAACATTTTCATGAATGGCGCTCCACCTTCCAACCTCCACCAGCTGGAGTGTTAGAAGTAGGTATACTGATATTGAGTCAAGGGATATGAAAATTCTTGATCCATATTGTTTTCCAAAAGAATTATAGTAGTTTACAGTGTTATTGACAACAAATGAGAGCAGTTCATGTTTATGAGTTTTTCTAGCTCATATCTGTGACTTCTGTTTTCTTTTTCTGGATTTCTTTCAGATTCTTGTCTTTTACTTTTTGCGATGTCTTCTGGCTTTTGTGAGCTGTATTTGTGAACTTTACTTTTACAAGTGAGTATAAAAGTTTTGCTTCTAAAAGTGCTATGAGGAAACCCGTTATTGCGTAGATTATCTCTTGTGATAGTCTAGGCAGTGATTAGAAATAGAAAACACTTTCCTTCTAGCCCCTGATATACTACTATACATATTTTTTTTTTAATCTGGGAAAGAAAATTTCTTTTTTTCCATACTAAGTTTTATTGTATGCTGCTGGTAGCGTATATAAAAGTTACCCTTGTGAAATAGATAGAAATTCATGAAAATTGAGAGAAGTAGATGTTAGACTGACAAAAGTAGAAGTTTGTATATTATGGCACGTGTG
The DNA here is from genome assembly GCF_001604975.1 of Cebus imitator. NCBI lineage: Eukaryota > Metazoa > Chordata > Mammalia > Primates > Cebidae > Cebus > Cebus imitator. The sequence continues at coordinate 594,571 of NW_016107956.1, read as the reverse complement.
TTACAGGGATAAGCCTTTGTACAGGCTTCAGATTTAACTGTTTTGAATATCTACTGAATCCTAAGAAGTGGTTTGGAAAACCTTTGAAAGATTCATTTTAATACAAAAAGGAACAGACTTTCTGGGGTCTTAAGGGAGTTGTACTTGAAGGTACTCCAGTCAGCAGAGGGTCATGTTGAACATTCTGCAGACAGAATTGTTTCAAGTCTGCAGCTGCCTGGGAAACTTTTACACAGTTGAGCCTGGCCTCCAGCCGGAGCTGTTGAACCACTTTCTTTACTTTTTTTCTTTGTTTTTGAGACAGAGTCTAGCCCTGTCACCCAGGCTGAAGTGCAGTGGCATGATCTTGGCTTACTGTAAGTCCTGCCTCCCAGGTTCAAACAATTCTCCTGCCTCAGCCTCCCGAGTAGCTGGGATTACAGGCTCCTGCCACTATGCCCAGCAAATTTTTTTTTTTTTTTTTTTTGTATTTTTAGTAGAGATGGGGTTTTACTGTGTTGGTCAGGCTGGTCTCGAACTCCTGACCTCGTGATCTGCCTGCTTCAGCCTCCCAAAGTGCTGGGATTACAAGCATGAGCCACCACACCCAGCCTGAACCACTTTCTTCATAGCGGTTACGCTGGAGGAGCCAGACGTGGTACACTTGAGGGCCGGACTGATTTGTGGGTTGGTGGGTTGTGGGTCAGCAGGGCTAGACTAAAAACTTCTTACTTTTATTTATTTTTCTCTTTTTACTTTTTTAATTTTTATTTTTCTTACAATAGTTTTTGGGATACAGGTGGTTTTTGGTTACATGATAAGTTCTTTAGAGGTGATTTCTGAGATTTTGATGCACCCATCACTTGTAGCTCCTGATATTAAATCTGAAGTGTGACTTCTTGTATGAAGCCAACAGTTGAAGAGGAACACTGTACTTCTAGTTACCTTTTTCTTTCCTGAGGTTCATAAATACCATATCCTCATATCATTCATTTTAATTCTGTTAATAAGTATCTAACTGGTCTTTACTTGATAGGATTTAGTTGCACCCTATTTTCAGTCCTAAGATGTAGGATCATGATTTGCCTCTGCCCTACAGCTTGGTTGATAAACTTCTCCCAGCGTGGGACTCACTGCTCTTATTTGCACCCCATATATTGTCTTTCACAAAGTACCTATCAGTTGATTGAATATTAGTTGGAACTATTAAGCATTTAAGTGTCCCAGTAATAAAAATAGCCACCTGTTTTTCATTGTATCTAACAAATGTCTTATTTTAATAATGCTTTAGTAATATATTTAAAGGTATTCTGACTTAATGATCATTATTAAAAATCTTCCTACAGCTAAAAATGTCAGATTAAAAAAAATCTTTGGCCTTGACTATGAGTGGAGTGGAGGAAAAAAAAATAAAGCCAGTGCTGCCTTTGAGGATTGTAATCATAACATAGGGGTTTGGGCCTGAATTCAAATCACCTGCATGGTCCTTCAAGCCCTAAGCTGAGAAGTTTGTTTGTTTATTTGAGACAGAGTCTTGTTCTGTCACCCAGACTGGAGTGCAGTGGTGTGATCTCGGCTCACTGTAACCTCTGCCTCCCAGATTCAAGGAGTTCTCCTGTCTCAGCCTCCTAAGTAGCTGGGAATACAGGTGCGCACCACCACACCCAGCTAATTTTTTGTATTTTTAGTAGAGACAGGGTTTCACCATGTTAGCCAGGCTGTTTTTGATCTTCTGACCTTGTGATTTGCCCGCCTCAGCCACCCAAATTGCTGGGATTACAGGCATAGCCACTGCGCCCAGCCAAGAATTTATTTTAAATTATTCTGGGTTGGTAGTGCCCCTGGCATCTGGCAAAATATTTATCTAGAGATATGGACCCTTAATCCAAGTGTTTGAAAATTACCGGAGATAAAGTTCTAGTGAACAAGAAATTATAATAAAAATAAATCACAGAGCACAGAAGGGAGCAAGACATTATGAGTGAGAATCAGCAGAAATAATAATCAATAGAACGTTGACCTGAAAACTTCATATATTGGGAAATAGGAACATAAAATAGGTGTATTTAGTATTTTCAAACAAGTAAAAGAACTGAAAATGTGAACAAGAAATGAGATGACCAGATAAATTTAAAAAAAATCAGAACTTACAAGAATTATATAATATGTAATACTATGTAATATCAATATTTATGTAAAATTGTTATTTAAAACTCAGTAGATAGCTTAAACAGCAGATTAGACATTCTGATGAGTAAACTAGTAAATTGGAAGATCGATTTGAATAAATTACTCAAAATGCAGTACAGAGAGACCAAAAAAAAAAAGGTAATATAGAAGAGGTTAAGAAATGTGTGAGCTACGGCTGAGCGCAGTGGCTTATGCCTATAATCTCAGCACTTTGGAAGGCCGAGGCAAGTGGATCACTTGAGGTCAGGAGGTCAAGACCAACCTGGCCAACATGGTGAAACCTCATCTCTGCTAAAAATAAAAAAATTGCCTGGGCATGTTGGTGCACACCTATAGCCCCAGCTACTTGGGTAGTGGAGGCACGAGAATCTTTTGAACTCAAAGAGATGGAAGTTGCAGTGAGCCAAGACTGCGCTATTGCGCTCCAGCCTGGGCAACAGAGCAAGACTCTGACACACACACACAGACACACACAGACACACACACACATACACACACAAAGAAATATGTAAGCCAGAGTTTAAAGATCTGATACACATCTAATAAGATTGTAGAAGGAGATGATAGAATAGGGAGAGGCAATATTCAGGGAATTAATAGCTGGGAATTTTCCAGAATTGATGGGGAAAAAAAGATGCTAAATCATAAATTTAGTAAGCCCAATATATTCCAAGCTAGATACATAAAAACTTAGTGTAGTGAAACTGTGTAAAACAATAGGGACAAAGAAAAAGATTTTAAAAGTTGATGGAGAACTAATAAAATACCTACAGAGGAGTATTAGGCAGTTACACTGACAGAAGACTTTAATAACCAGAAAACAAAAAAAGAGTATCTTCAAAGGCTGAGAGAAAATAACTCTTATCTTAAAATTGTATACTAGGTTAAGCCATCTTTTAAGACCAAGAGCTAAATAGACTTTTCAGTTAAAAAAAAAAAAAAATAGAAGAGAGAGAAAGAAAAAAAAAAGAAAGAAGCCTGTAATCCCAGTGCTTTGGGAGACTGAGGCAGGAGGATCATTGAGGATCGCTTGAGCCCAGGAATTTAAGATCAGCCTGGACAACATAGCAAGACCTCATCTCTACAAAAAATTAGCTGGGTGTAATGGCACATGCCTGTAGTCACAGTTACGCTTAGCCACAGGTGGCTAAGGCAGGAGATTCTCTTGAACACTGGAGTTCAAGGATGCAGTGAGCTATGACCATGCCACGGCACTCCAGCCTGAGCGACAGAGAGTGAGACCCTGTCTCTGGGAAAAGAAAAAAAGAAAGGAAAAAAAAAGAAAGGAAACCAACCAACCAAAAAACCAGAATTTATCATTAACAGATTCTCACTAAAAGAACTTCTAAAAGAGATACTTAGGAAAAAACAAAATTATTTCAGAAGAAGCTCTGAAATGCAGTAAGGAATCTGAGCTAGGAAATGATTAACACATGGATATGTCTGAACAAACATTGACTAAGTGAAGCAGTAATAATGCCTAAATATGTTTAATTTGAGGGGTTAACACCTACAAGAAAGAAGTAGAAGATATGTAGTTGCTTAAGTTTGACAAACACTGATTTAGATAATCACTTATTCACATTTTCATTTATCTCCTAGCCTTTTTTTCTGACAACTACCATTTATTGAGCAACTGTGTGCCAGGTACTTTCCTAAGCACTTTCCATGCATTGTCCTCACAGAAACCTTACGAAGTTTGTGTTACTTATTATCCTTATTTCATGCATGAGGAATCAAACATTATTCGACTAGAGTAAGGTTCCACTGCTAGTAAGTGGCAGAGCCAGAATTTGAACGTGTGCCCACCTGAATCTGCCATCTCTTATTTTTCATGACATCATTCTGTTTTCCACTTGATAGATATAATCTTAGCATGTAAAAAATATGTTTTCTTTTAGGTAGGGAGCTTCTCTTCTGTGTCAGAAATAAGAATGTTTGGGTTTCTTATGCACAGTGAATTGCTAACAAACGTATCAAGGTAGTTTTGTGTTTGACTTTAGATCTTCAGTGTTACCTGTGGTGCATGTTTTTCTCCTTTGATTTGAATTCATGCTAATAATCTTTGCCTTTTTCCTAGGGCTGTATGCAAGAAGTTTGGGTTGCATGTGAGTCGAATGATGCTAGCCTTCTTGGTTCTTAGCACTGGCATGTTTTGCTCATCATCAGGTAAGTAAAAGGGCAGATGAGGGAATTGCAGATTCACCAATAGTTTTTTTTTGTTTTTGTTTTTGTTTTGAGACAGAGACTTGCTCTGTCACTAGGCTAGAGTGCAGTGGTGCAATCTTGGCTCACTGCAGCCTCCGCCTCCCAGGTTCAAACAATTCTCCTGCCCAGCCTCCCGAGTAGCTGGGACTACAGGCATGCGCCACCATGCTCAGCTAGTTTTTTGTATTTTTAGTAGAGATGGGGTTTCACCATGTTGGCCAGAATGGTCTTGATCTCCTGACCTCATGACCCACCCACCTCGGCCTCCCAAAGTGGTGGGATTACAGGCGTGAGCCACCGCCCTCGGCCACCAATAGTTCATAGTTGCATTTAAAGGAAACACTTGTTCAAATGTAGGTTATATTGTAGAATATGTCAATAATTTGCAGAGCACTGTTATCTGCGTTATCTTGATTGACCTTTGTAGCAATCCTACCATGTAAGACAAATATTTTCTCACTTTTGCTGGTAAGGACATTGAAACATAGGTAAAATGATTTACTAAAAGTCAAAATTCATAAATGGTAAAGCTGATAGTCTCACCAGGATGCTTTATATTACATTTTTGTATCAACCACCCACTTCCTTTCTTGACCATTAGGGGAAAGAAAGTAATTCTTTTATTTTGTTTAAGGAAGCTATTTGTACATAAAGACCTTGTTGTTGTTGATGGCTCTGTTTCTATTGATGATATATTATTTGAGATGTATTCTATATGCATCTTCCATTGGGCTTTTTAAAAGATAAGCTTCTGGAAATTTAGAATAAAAACCTTACTCTAGAGCATTGATTTTCAAACTGTACTGCCATTGAACATTTGTGTTGTATAAGCTGAGTCATGGTGCCCCACTGCCAAATGGTAGTCTGTTCCCAGTTCTCCAGAAAAATTTAGTTACTGGATATAATTGTCTCAATTTTAGTTTCTGCTTGAGTGTAACAGGATCTAGCATATACACTGAGTATACACAAAAACATAGTATGTGGCACAAAATTATATACTTACTTTTCCCTTATTAAATATATCAAAATTGATGTTGTTTTGCAGAGATGTCAGAGCTGTACTCCAGAATGACTTTGAGAGCCTGTCCTAAATGCATCTGGCTCTACCCTCAGGTTTCTCTGCTCCCTTTGTCCTCTACACTGGCAGCTGGAACTGACAGCTTTGGATGGCATCACTATTATTTGACATTTATTGGTAAAGGGTGTACCTCACATGTTTTTTAAGTTGCTTTGCTACTTCTTTTTAAAAATCTTTTCAAGTGACAAGGTCTTACTCTTTACCTAGGCAGGCTGGAGTGCAGTGCACAATCATAGCTCACTGCAGCCTTGAATTCCTGGGCTCTAGCAGTCTTTCCACTACAACCTCCCAAGTAGCTAGGACTATGGGCATGCACCACCATGCCCAGCTAGTTTTTAAATTTTTTGTAGAGATGGAGTCTCACTGTGTTGCCCAGGCTGGTCTCAAACTCTTAGCCTCAAGCAGTCCTCCCACCTTGGCCCCCCAGAGTACTGAGATTAAAGACATGAGCCACCGTGCCTGGTCTGCTGCTCCTACAATTGATCTTTATATGTAGACAATTCCTGAGGGTATCTTTGTTTTTGTAATCTAATTTGAGACACAGATAAGTTGAAAGCATCTTTTCATACAGAGACTCTGAACCCTGTGCTGAGTTTAAAAAAATCTCACTGCCCATTAACTGTGGTTGTTTTTGTAGCTGATACTGATTTTTCTTCCTTACTGAATCAGACTTTCTGCAGCAAAGAGGCAGATCTGCATTTCTGTTCAGAGATACTAGAAACACTTTAATCAATTGTTATTGTTGCAGAGACCCTGTACTCTCTCCTCTGCTATATTCAACAAGGTTGAGGTAGATGGAACTAATTAGGGGACTATCTAAAGGCCATACTATCTGTGTCAGCAGATGGAGGATGCAAAGCATTGCTGCCATACAATATGTGGCCCTTGAGGAGGCCTCCTAGAATTTCTGAGACTAGAGGTTAGGACCAGGACAGTCTCAGAAGACCAACAGCAGATAAGCTTCTTCAGAAGTAAATTGTCAGCAGTGCCTCTAAGTCTTTTAAAGCATATTCCCTGCCTGGAAATATAATCCTGGGGTGTTCCTAGAGCCCCTGGAATTATGTAAGTTTTTTATTTGAGGTATAGGCTGGGAGAGGAATTACATGGTTAGAATTGTATAATTGGGTTGGTACCTAAAAAAACAGGAGTGGGAGGCCGAGCATAGTGGCTCATGCCTGTAATCCCAGCACTTTGGGAGGCCAAGGCGGGTGGATCATGAGGTCAGGAGATCAAGACCATCCTGGCCAACATGGTGAAATGCTGTGTCTACTAAAAATACAAAATTTAGCTGGGAGTGGTGGTGGACACCTGTAATCCCAGCTACTTAGGAGGCTGAGGCAGGAACATCTCTAGAACCAGGGAGTCAGAGGTTGCGGTGAGCTGAAATCGCACCACCGCACTCCAACAGAGCGAGACTCCATCCCAAAAACAAAGAAAAAAAAAAAAAAAAAGAGAGGAGACCATGTTGAAGATGAAGCCTACAGCTGAAGACAATATCTATCAATTCAAAAAAAAAAAAAAAAAAAAAAAAAACAGGAGTGAGAAATTAAGAATCACTGAACTTTCTTTTTTTTTAAAAGGAATATCACTGTGCTGTCCTTTCTAATATAGCATTTCCCAAAATATGTTCCTGGTTATTGACAATTTGCCATGTCGATATTTACACTGCAAAATTTACATTTAATCAGTTTTTAATTGATACCTAATTAACCTTGAGTTCTTGTTCTTCCGCCTTTTTTCACTTCTTCGCTCTTGCAGCATTCCTTCCTAGTAGCTTCTGTATGTACACTACGTTGATAGCCATGACTGGATGGTATATGGAAAAGACTTCCATTGCTGTGCTGGGAGTAGCAGCTGGGGCCATCTTAGGCTGGCCATTCAGTGCAGCTCTTGGGTAAGAAATGAACAGTCCTTCTCCCACGTATCTCTGGGCATATAGTAAATGTTAATGTTGGATTAGCTCCATATTGTCTGCATAGAATCTAAAGTTAATCAATTGGGCTTTCAAAGATTCTGGGAAATGGAAGAATCTGTCTCTTAGCACTTACTATTATGATTAATTCGAATAAGAATAGTGAGGAGCTGCAGTGGCTCAGGCCAGTTGTCCTGGTGCTTGAGGAGGCGACGCTATGCGTTCAAGGCCAACCTGGGCAACATAAGAACCTCTCGTTCATTAAAAAAAAAAAAAAAAAAAAGAATAGTGACCAGTGAGCATCTTCTATGTGTTAGGCACAGTGAAACCCTTTGTAAACCTTATCTTGAAACCTTACAACAATTCTGCAGGAGAAATAAAATTATTAGTGCTTTATAAATGAGAAAACAGACTCCAAGAGTTTGAAGAATTTACCTTTAAGATTATGTTTGCTTTTGAATCCAGGCCTTTTTGACTCTACAGCTGATGTTTTGTTCACATGGCACCACCCTGTTCTGTGCAGTTTTTCATTCACTCAGCTTTGAAATCTGAATTTCCTCCAGTTTTCCTTCTTTCTTGCCCCCAGCATTTTTCCCCCCAAGTTCTTTCTATACTCTTTGTTCCCACTACTTCTGTTCTAGTGTGTGCTGCCTTAATTTCTTACCTGTACCATGAGTAATTTAGAAAAATATTTTAATCTGATGTTAAGGTTATTTTAGAAGTATATTATAACAAAAAGTAAGTACCAGATTGTATGAGGTTAAAATAATTTTTCTTTTTTTTTTTTTTGATACGGAATTTCACCATGTTGGCCAGGATGGTCTCGATCTCCTGACCTTGTGAATCTGCCCGCCTCGGCCTCCCAAAGTGCTGGGATTACAGGCGTGAGCCATGACGCCTGGCCAAGGTTAAAATAATTTCGAATTTTCTTCTCCTCTAGCTCAATCCTCAGATAGTCACTGCTAATATTTTGGTGTATATCTTTCCAGAAAAATTATCCTGTGTGTATAAATATATGTATACATATCTATCTACGTTCTTAAAACAAATGGGAATTATTCCGTCTATATATATGTCTTCTACATGTTAATAAATTTATATCATTGTTTATATTGGTTGTATAGCATTCCATGATTTATGTCATTATTGCCTTATTGGTAGATATTTGCTTTTCTTTTTTTTACTGTTATACTCAATGCTTTAGTGAACTTTTTTTTTTTTTTTTTTTNTTTTTTTTGAGACAGAGTCTTGCTCTGTTGCCCAGGCTGGAGTGCAGTGGCATGATCTTGGCTCACTGCAACCTCCACCTCCTGGGTTCAAGCAGTTCTCCTGTCTCAGCCTCCTGAGTAGCTGGGATTATAAGCGCATGCCACCACGTGCAGCTAATTTTTGTATTTTCAGTAGAAATGGGGTTTCACCATGTTGGTCAGGCTGGTCTCGAACTCCTGACGTCGTGATCTGTGTTGGCCTCCCCAAATGCTGGGATTACAGGAGTGAGCCACCACACCCTGTAGGGTAAATTTTTATAAGGGTAGTTACTAAAGGAATAGGCCATTTTTAATTTTCTTAATTGCCTTTTAAAGGCTGGTTTCCTCACCTCCATTTCTTCCTTCTATTCTATTTTGCATATTCTCAAATTTTCATATTCCTCAGAATTTTATCTTAGGCCCTATTCTGTACTTTCTTCTCTCTCCATCATCTTGGTGATTCCCATGTCCTTTTTTTTTTTTCCATCTCTCCAACATGAAGGTGATTCCATATCTTAATGTCTAGTCCAATTATCTCTCTTTAGCTTCATTTATATATTCCCAGTTGCTTATTAGATAGCTACTGAATTCATTATCTTCTCTCCATAGCTGTTCCTTTACTTGTGTTTCTATCCCAGTAAATAGTACTACCATCTCCCCATTACTGACCCAGAAATCTGAAAATTGTTTGTGACTCTCCTCTCTTTCCCACCCCTGTTAATTTATTGTGTCTCCTAAATATCTTTTGAATCTGATTACTTTTCTTCACTCCCCTCTGTTCCTGGATTACTACACAGCCTCCTAAATGATCTCATCTCTAGTCTTGACTCCTGTAAATCTGCCCTCCAAACTCAAACTAGAGTTATGTTACTCAAATGCAGTTACAGTTGTATCACCTCCCTGTTTTAAACTCTATGGTAGCTTCTCCATTGCTTTATGTCACAGATGTTGGCTGACTGGCTTGTTTTTGTACAGCCCAATAATTAAATAGTTTTTACATTTTTAAAGGGTTTTTTAAAAACAACAAACATATACACAGAGAGAGAAGACTATGCAACAGATAATATATGTGGCCTGCAAAGCCTAAAATGTATACTGTCAGGTCCTATAAATAAAAAGTTTGCCAACCCCTGCTCTATGGTATCCACACTCAAAGATTTAACACACGAAGCCCTGCATGATCTTGCTTTTACTTCTCCAGCTTCTTTTCATCAGTTCTTTCATTCCTTTCATTCTCTATTCCATCTACATTGAATTTCACTGAGTTCCTCAAATACCTCGAGTGACATGTTTTGATGAGTCTGCCTTTGCTGAGATAAGTGATTTCAGGATCACAATCAGTCAGTTAGCAATATACCATCATTCATTGAATGCTTTGTGCTAGGTTCTGCTGATATTTTGGAAATTAGACAGTAATGGTTCCTGCCCTTTTGAAACTTAACATTTTAGTAGAAAGACAGAGATTGGACAAGTAATTAAAAGTATGACTTATCAAAGGAGAAATACAGGTGCTATAGACATGGAAGTAGTTGGGGTGACCAAAAAAACATAAAACATTAATGCAGAATTTACATAACAACATGGAGGTTCAAATCACAGAAGAGATACTGTGACAGCACATGACATTGCTAAATAAATAATAGATATAATGATGCCATATAAATTCAAAGATAAGGCCGGGCGTGGTGGCTCATGCCTGTAAACCCAGCACTTTGGGAGGCTGAGGCAGGTATGTCACCTGTGAGGAGTTTGAGACCAGCCTGGCCAGCATGGTGAAACCCCATCTCTACTAAAAATACAAAAAATTAGCTGGGCATGGTGGCGCGTGCCTGTAATCCCAGCTACTCAGGAGGCTGAGGCAGGAGAATTGCCTGAACCCAGGAGGCG